>NW_025401256.1:0-26699 GCF_011075055.1 Mangifera indica | reverse complement strand
GAGCGTGAGGAATCTTTTCTCACGTGGTACACCAGAGCTGCGGCTTCCGATGCACATGATGTTTACTTCATCGGGTAAAAGTCAAAGGACAATTTTTGGAGGCTTGCGCCAGTGGCTGACCGACGATGTAAGTTGTCTATACTATATAATTCAGGAAAAAGTTTGATATATTTATCAATAACTAACACATATGAACTTGTTTATACCAATTTAGCATGTGGATTCTTTTTTAGCTTTATTACGTCAGCATCAGGATGACCACCGTGTGACTGTTTCACAGTGTTGGATGACTGCCCACATATTCTTCAGAGGCCATATTGAGATGGCTTGGAAGAGTTGGCAGACCACACCATTTGAGGAGTTTGAGTTTTCGGGGCTCTTCACGAGGATGGTTGAGGCAACATACACCCCGGGATTATTGTACAAACCATGAGGGATGGTCGATCAGGTATAATATATATATATATATATATTTCTATTACATTGAATTGGTTGACGACAACGATAATTAACTAAAATTTGGCACTGTTTATAGGTTTACATTCCTATAAACTTTGATAACGCACATTGGGTCACCGGAGTTTTAGATTTTCGTGAGTAGTCGATTATGGTATACGATTCAGAGGTATCATATTCGGAGAATATGGGGTCTCTTGAGCAGCGCATACGACCGTATATGACATTCATACCTGCGTTATTAGAGGCGACGAGTTTTTGGATAGCTTCTGGGAGAACTCCACGACGTGATTCCCTCGCTTTGTATCGAGTGATGGATGTCCCTCAGCAGGGACTGGACTCTGGTGACTGTGGCATGTTTATGTTATGTTTTTTTGAGTGTTTGGCGTTGTCACGGAGCGTCGATTTTTCCTGAGAGTTGTCTACCTCTATGCGTCGACGTTTAGCATCGCAGTTATATTTTCACTATATCGAGTAGCTCACGGATGTATATTTAGTTAGCTTATTGTTTATTTATCGTTCTTCATATGTTCGTATGTATATATTTATTGTATGTGTATATGTGTACGATGTACTTTATCTGTCATCATATATAGATATGTATTTGATTTCATTTCATATGTGATTTGAGTGATGTTACTATCAAACATGAGTTGATATATCCTAAAACGATGAAATTCAAAAAAAACAAAAATAAAATTCGAATTCTATACGTTGAAATACGCTAGAATGTTAAAAATAGAAAAATCAGTCGAAAATCTGAAAATACGAATCGTTCTTGGAGAATTTTCGTATTTTATTTATTTCAAAAATTTGAAAATCAATCGATATATCATAAAATGGTGAAATTTGAAAAAATGAAATTGAAATTCGAATTCTAAAAGTTGAAATACCCTAGAATAGCAGCAATAAAAAAATTCTTCAGAAATCTGAAAAATACGAGTCGACATATCGTAAAACAGTGAAATTTGAAAAAAAGGGAACTGAAATTCGAATTCTAAAAGTTGAAATACCTTAGAGTAGCAACAATCAAAAAATTCTTCAGAAATCTAAAAAATACGAATCGATATATCGTAAAACGGTGAAATTCGAAAAAACGAAACTGAAATTCGAATTCTAAAAGTTGAAATACCCTAAAATGGCAACAATAAAAAAATTCTTCAGAAATTTAAAAAATACGAGTCGATATATAGTAAAACGGTGAAATTCAAAAAAACAGAATTGAGATTCGAATTCTAAAAGTTGAAATACCCTAGAATAGCAATAATCGAAAAATTCTTCAGAAATCTAAAAAATACGAGTAAATATACCGTAAAACGGTGAAATTTTAAAAAACAGAACTAAAATTCGAATTCTAAAAGTTGAAATACCCTAGAATGGCAACAATAAAAAAATTCTTCAAAAATTTGAAAAATACGAGTCGATATATCGTAAAACGGTGAAATTTGAAAAAACGAAACTAAAATTCGAATTCTAAAAGTTGAAATACCCTAGAATGACAACAATCAAAAAATTCTTCAGAAATCTGAAAAATACGAGTCGATATATCGTAAAACGGTGAAATTCGAAAAAACCTAAAATTTCATTTATAATGCTCCTATAATGTTTAATATCAAAATGCCTCCAAATTTTTATAACATTTCATTTGACCCCTCAATTATCTATTTCTAAAATTTCATTGAGAAATTTATAATGCTCTTATAATGTTTAATATCAAAATACCCCCTTAATTTTAATAAAATTTCATTTAACCTTTTATAGTGAGTGAGGAGGTTTATTTAAATGAAAGGAAGAGTAATTTTGGTATTTTAGAAAAAGTCATGGCCATTTTTGCTTAAGAATAGTGAATTTGGGCATTTTTGTTTGAAAATAGTGACTTTGGGCATTTTTGCTTAATAGGAAGGTATTTTGGCCATTTTTTATAATTTCCCGTTTTTAAAACTTAAGGAGGAAATATTATAAATTTTATTTTTTTTAAATATTATTAGTAAAATAATAATTTTACCCCTATTTCTAGCAGAAAATTCTAATGACAATTTAGCTATGGGTGACTTTAAGATTTTTAAATTCTACGTATATGACTTTGAAAACATATTAAAACTTAGAGGAAAATAGTCGTTTGGCCTATTTTATATATAAAAGCATTGTTTCAACCAATCATTAAGTAATAATTTTATTTATAAACGAGTCGAGAGCTTCGCGAAAAAGCGGCTTAAGCAAGGATGTTGGAATTTGTACTTTAAATTTTATTAATTTTAATGATCGGCCAAACATTCCTTTTACATTGTTGCTTGCACACCTCAATTAATGGTTTCTTTCTTATGGATTTCTTTTTAACTTATTATGTTCTTTTAACAACAATTATCAATAAATAAATCTATAAAATTATATGTATATATTTTTTATTCATAAAAATATTATAATATAATTAAATAATTTTAAATTAATGATAAAATAATACTTAATTATACTATAATATATCTATATATCTATATATTTATATATTAAAAAAATATATATATAATATTACTGTAAATAAATTAATATATACATTTGTTGTGATAATCTATTTGGTTAAGAGAAATTTTGATTATTCTAACAATTTATTTTTTATATTATTTTATTTAATTTGTTAAGTTTTTATTATAAAAATACCTTGGTTATAAAATTTCATTATAATTTTATATCTATTTATTAATTTTTTAGGATTTTCTTTTAATTAATATAAAAATATTTACTTAAAAATATCAAAAATATATGAAAAAATATTAACAATAAAATTAAAAATTAAAAATAATTTAATTAATTAATTTTATAATTTAACAAATAAAAAACATAATATTATTAAGATGAAATGTATTTTAGACTTGTTAGTTTAGGGAAATTAAATTAATTAATCTAAATATTAAGAATTTAAACGAAATTGTCCCAAACATTAAACATTAAGCAAAAATACCTCATTTATCTGAAATGACTAAAATGCTTTTGTATATAAACCAAAAATTTTTCATATCTCCATCCATTTTTCTCTTGAATTCATTGTTGGAATTTAGAGGAAAACCCGAGGCTCCCACAGGCTCAATGGCCATTCAACTTCTTCAAGAATTTTTCGATATTTTTTGTGTTTTTCGATGACAAAAAAAGTTAGTACATCATTTTTAATATTGTTTGAATCATCTTGTGGTTAGAGTTATACCGTTTTGATGAATATTTTGAGCATTGAATATTTAAGATTTCGATTTTGAATAATATATAAAACGTGTTAATTATTGCTTGTTTTGATTGAATTGGTTGAGGGCCATTATGTTATAAGATGTATAGATTCGATTTTTGTTGAAATAGGAGACAGAAATGATAATTTTTGGTTGGAGATCCACCTTGGGGGACTCTGAGATTCCCCGAGGTGAGAAAAAATCTCCCTCGAGTTAGAAAAATGGCATGTGGGAGGGGGGAATGCGAAATTTCAAGTAGTAAGGACTTCAGGGGGTATTTTGAACAGTATCCCCAGGGGTGCTCCAAGGAACCCAAGGGAATTCAGGGGGTGGGGGAAAAATAATTTTTTAAAACTATAGGATCTGTGGAAGATAACAAATTTGATAAGGGGGCAAATTAAAACTATAGGACCCGTGAGAGAGTAGAAAATTGATAAGGGGCAAATTGATAGTTTTTCACTCATAGGGTTTGTCCATACGTAGTTTTCGAATTTAATGCTCATTTTTCCTGTTTTAGAGTACTTTGACCTATAATTTTTTAATTTCAAGTATGTTTTTCGATTTTAATGATTTCTAGGTCAGTTTTTGGATTTTTGTTTTTTGCCAATTTTCTGTTTTCTACATGTATTTTTCAAATTTAATGTCCATTTTTCGATTTCAATCATTACTAAGTTTTTCAAGGTGTAGTTTTCAATTTTGAGATCTGTTTTTTAGTTTTTATCATTCTAGAGTATTTTAACGTGTAATTTTTGAATTTTAGGCCCATTTTTTGATGTTTATCATTTTAAAGTTTTTCAAAATGTAGTTATTGAATTTCATATCAGGTTTTCAATTTTTCTTATTCTTAGCTTTCAGAAGAGTAGTTTTTGAATTTCAAGTCCATTCCTCATTTTTTTGTTACTCTTGGGTTTTTCAATATGTAGTTATCGAATTTCAAGTTAATTTTTTTTTATTTTTGTTATTCTTAGATTTTTGGACGTATAGTTTTCAAATTTTAGGTCTATTTCTCAGTTTTTGTCATTCTTGGGGTTTTCAATGTGTGGCTATTGAATTTCAGATCAGTTTTTTTATTTTTATCATTCTTAGGTTTTTGGACTAGTAGTTTTCAAATTTTAGGTCCATTTCTCGGTTTAAATCATTCTTGGATTATTCGACATATGGTTTTCAAATTTCAAGTTGGATTTTCGATTTTTGTTATTTTAAGGTATTTTAATATGAAGTTTTGGAGTTTCAGATTATTTTTCAATTTTTATCATTCGTTGGTATTTCAACATGTAGTTTTTAAATTTCAAGTATGTTTTTCAATTTTTGCCATTTTAAGGTATTTTAGCTTGTACTTTTTGAATTTCAGATCCCTTTTTCTTATATTTGTCATTTTAGAGTTTTTAGATGTGTAGTTTTGAAATTTCAGGTCAGTTTTTCAATGTTTGTTATTCTAGGGTTTTTTTATTGTTTAGTTTTCGAATTTTTATTCATTTTTTATTTTTGTCATTTTAGGTTATTCGATGTGTAATTTTCTAATTTAAAGTCAGTTGTTAGGTATTTGTGACTCTAAGATAATTGGATATATAGTTTTCGAATTTAAGGTCTTTTTTTTTTTATTTTAGGGTTTTTCAACGTGTAGTTTTTGAATTTCAAGGTAATTTTTCCATTTTTATCATTTTAGTGTTTTTTTATTTGTAGTTTTAAAATTTTAGGTCTTTTTTTTTTCTCTGATTTTATGTCTATTTTTTATGAAATTTTTATCAACTTTGACATGATAATAATTTATTTTTTACAAGATATTTCACTTAAAAGAAATCATGAGAATAACGAATGAAGAATCCCTGACGAGGCACGACACTTCAAAGCAGAGGTTTCCTCTCGTGTGCAATGAACCGCAATATCTAAGAGTAAATCTATATTGACACATACATAGTTGCTGTTGTTTGAGAGGACTTGCGTTGGACATCAACTTTGATTACTAGATACGAGGTTTAATAGAGTGTTAGTGCACTTATTCATGTTACGATAGTTATGTTAAAGATTATGCAAATATGAGTTTTGGTTTAGGATTAATAGGGCTGATGTGAGATTTAGCCCATTTGAGTTGCACTCATGACCGGGCTACCATTTAGTCAGATCACTACTCTTTTATTATATATTGCATAAGGATCTAGAGATAGGATTCGGGAGACATATTTTTAGAGATGTCAAAAGGTATAGTATCATGATTTGGAGCAAGTTTTCCTGACTAAGTTATAAGGGGATGACGATATCAATGTCATTAAAATAGCTTTATTATGTTGCCTATATATGGTGTTATTGGGGAATAACAGACGAAAGAAGGTATCTTGAGAGTATCTTTAGTTGGTCGATCATTTAGACAAATTTAATTCCTACCCAAGCGAGTGATAAAATTTGCTCAAGTCAAATATTAGACATGCATAAATATGATATCTATGGGTTCCCACTATCATTGAAAAAAATATTAATTGAATATAGACATTAATATTTTACATTACAGTATTAGATATACAAGATGATCGACACTCTTTATAATTGGGTGGACTTAGTTATTATTGATGCGTCTTCCCAGATGTTTAAGTGGCATACCAGAGATGTTCCTAGTTGGAGTCATATGAAAATTATATTTACCAGTGATAAGGTATGCAATTGTTAATTGATTAATTTATTAATTAATGCAAATATGTTTAATTATATATCTGAATGAGTAGAATGATGTTAATTTCTCACTCTAACCATCACCAATTAAGGAGGTTACATGATGATATGCTAACATTGTTACCTTTATGAGTATGTTCGATCCCCAGTTATCATCATCATCCTCGATAGGAGATAAAACTTCTCCAGTTATGCCAACTATGGATATTCAGGCCTCTAGTCCTAAGACACCTGTTGATGTTCTTGCCCCTGTTATTGAGCATAGTATATGCCCTATTGTTACGACCTTAGCCACTGAGACCACACATCTTTATGGCATTTAGAACCTTGCTACCGAGCATCCTCTACACGAATGGTTATTGATTGCATCACTTGTTCTGTCCTCCTTAGATATTGTATTGACCCGCTGGGACAATATGATATTAAGTGAGATTTCTTCTTTGCGAGACCAAATATCTATCTTGTGAGAGTAGATGTCTCAATTAGAGGATCATATGAGTCGTTTAAAAGACATCATGACATGTACATGACCAAATATAGTCGATTAGGTGACAAAGTCACATCTTATTTATTCATTCTATAAATTGGATTTACCTATTTGTCTAACGTATATTTATTTCATACAAAGTACTCGCGATAGTGTTGGGAGGCCTTCACCCGTTGGCCTTCAATTCTATCACCTCCCACCCAAGGTTTGTAATTAAACGTTGTTAGTACATTTTATATAAAATGTCATTAAACAATTTGTTATTAATATTCATCTAAGGTATTAGCCGTTAACGTATATTAACTTCGTATAGGGTACTCATGACGGTGTTGGGAGGCCTTCACCCGTTAGACCTTTGGTTCCATCACCTCCCCCACTCAAGCTTTTTAATTAATTGTTATTAGTATATTTTATATAAAATGTCATTAAACAATTTGTTAGTATATTTTAGAATGGCATGGATACATTTTTAAGTGGAAGTGAGAATAAGGGCTCAAAATGCATGCATGTTAAACATCATAGGATTGTTACAAGGGGGTATCGTGAGTACACATTCTCTATACTACTCGTAGTTAGGCATGTTTATAATAGGACACCAAACCCGTAGTAGGGTATTTGCTTATAGTAGAGCTTAGATAAGATATAGATGGTATAGTAGAGTATAAAGATTGCTCACATGACTACGGTACCATACCATCTATTCGATCTAGACCGATCGGCCTAATATACAACTTCAATAGCAATTTTCAGATTTAGATGCTTTCACAAAGTTTGTTAGGGTCACACTAGATAGAATCATGAGAGTGGTTTCCTAATGATTGTGCGAGACATAATTTGATCCGAAAGTTAATATCTATAGCCTAAAGAATTTCCACAGTATAGTATAAGCACAAAGATGGCATATAGGATCCATCATCATCCATAGGAGAGTTCAATGTCAACTATGGATGATAGAGATAGTAAAGGTCAAGACCAAGGTATTTTAGAGATTTTAATAAAAGTTATCAGTAGAATCTCCTACTTACTCAGTGTTTTTATCACTTATTCCATTATTTTCTTATGTATAGGTATAAGTAATTGTGATGACTACAAGATGAGTAGTGGTTAAAGGGCATAGATTCCAAGCACATTTCCATAATTTAGTTTTCTCAGAGTTTTATTTGACATTTTTACTTCAGATTATTTATGTATTTGACTACACCTATTATGCTTTCTTATGAATATCTTTTGATACGTTTTCAAGATAGTTTTAATAAAAGGTATTTTAGTCATTTTATAAGGTTTGATAAATGGAGTTTTATTCAAATGCTTTAGGGTTAAATTAAATGTTTTAAATTAAATGCATGCTTATAGTAGGCAATTTATTGACACTCTCCTTTGGTGGGTAGTACTTCTGGAAGGAGGTGTTACAAGTTAATATCAGAGCATGATTTTGACATCCTAAAATACGTTTTCAAAGTATGTGGGTAGTCAATTAAATAGGAATGTAAGTCTTTCACGCACATTGATTGCATCTGCAACCGATTACTGTAAGTAAAGTTTTAATTATGCTTGTTGATTTATTTGAAGACTTATAATTATGAGTTTTTTAAGAAAGATGAGAAGAACCAAAGTAAACACTAGAAACAGACAAACAGAAAACCCACAAAGAAGCCAGAGTAAACAGATAATACCCTCGGTTCCCTAAATAGGTCTAAGTGCACAAGATGTCAAGGACATGTTTAGAAAGATGTTCAGGGAGCAAGAAGCTACTCCACCTCAGGGCAATGAATTACGATAGGTACTATCGACATACGAACATAGATTAGTAGAGGTAAATTCAGCACTCACAACAGTATTAGTAGCAAAACCAGCTAAGACCTAGATGTATTTTATTTTCAATCTATCTAGTATGCACCAACCCTAGAAATTTGATGGTGCTAAGGACTCGATTATAGTTAAGGAGTAGCTAGAGTTGGTAGAGAGTGTTATAACCCTATTTGACATGACAGATTAGGAGAAAGTCTGGTATGCCATCTATTTTTTCAAGTCTAGTCAAGAATATGATGGAGTCTAGTCAGATAGATTTTATAGATGTTTTGGTTTAAGTTCAGGAGGAAATTTAAGGCTAAGTATAAAGGAGCATATGTCACATGCAACAGAGCTCAAGAGTTTCTCACCTTAACTCAAGGCATAAATACAGCGAAGGAATACTTTACCAAGTTTAATTACCTGGTGAGATATGCCTTTAAGATAGCCAATACATAGAGAGGGTGGATGGAGAAATTTGTCAATGGGTTTGATCTAGCCATAGCCTAAGATGTGATAATAGGACTACAATCACCCCAAACTTATAATGAGGCTTTGAGTAAGGTATTGAGGGTAGAGGTTTTTGTAAGAAGGATGTATAGTTAGAGATCCTCCTAAACAACATTTTTACCAATATTAATCCTAGTGCCAACACCAATGTAACAGTCAGACAATAGTAGTGCCTCGATTCAAATAGGTCTTCCTTTAAAGAAACAAAAGAAAAGACTTTTCTACCAAAGAGGCAATAAGAAAGGCTAGAAAGAGTTTAACATGAGATAGAGGAGATGACTTGAGTTAGTGAAGGATTACAACTGTGAAATTAAGTATCATCTAGGCAAGACCAATATAGTTATAAATGCCTTCAGCAGAAAGTTATTTTATCATAGTTGATGGTTTAAAGAGAGATTCAAACAAAACTAAACTGATAGCAAATTAAGATAATGGTTAAGGCTTTAGCTAGATTAAAAGAGTAGGAAATCAAAACAACTCAAGTGTAAGATGATTGTGTAGGCAAAGGGTTAAAAGGATTCAAGATGGTCTTGAAATAGATTTTTGAGTAATCAATGTTGTCCTCAAGTTTATAGATAGGGTTTATGTTCTTCTAATAGATGAGTCAAGACAGAGGATCTTAGCAAAGGCATACAATTTTACAATTCTCTTCATACTACCCACTTTGGGGATATAAAAATGAACTAGGATTTAAGGTAGATTTTTTATGGCCTAGCATGAATAGGGATATGAGTGAGTATATTACTAAGTGCCTCACATGTTAGCAAATTAAGGTTGAACACCAAAGACTGTCAAGGTTACTTCAACCTCTAAATATACCTAAGTGAAAATGAAAGCATATTTACATAGACTTTATAACTGGGTTCTTGAGGGCTCAAAGTGGTCATAATATGCTTTAGGTGAAAATCAATGGATTGACCAAGACAACACATTTCCTACTTATTAAGGACACTACCCCTATAGATTAACTGGAAAATTATATGCATGAGAGATTATTGGATTGCATGCCAAACCCAAAACCATTGTATCAAATACAGACACAAGGTTTGTGTTAGCTTTTTGGAAGAGTTTACATAGATGATCAGAAATTAATGTAACATTTAGTATAACCTATCACTTACAAATAAATGGTTAGACTAAAAGACCAATTAAGTATTAAAGGACATGTTGAGAGCTTTTTATATAAACCATAGGGTGAATTGGGTTGAAATGTTACCTCTGATGGAATTTGCCTATAATGATAGTTATCAGATGATGATTGAAAATGATTGAAGATGTGTAGTTAATCAGACAGATGATGAAACAAGCCCATGATTGATAAAAAAGTTATACTAATCAAAGATATTGAGACTTGGAGTTTAGTTTGGGTGATAAAGTTTTCATTAAAGTAACCCCATTTAAGCATATGATAAGGTTTAGAAGAAAGGCTAAGTTGGCTCCTAGGTATATTAATTCATATGATATAGTGGAGAAGGTTAGTAAAGTGGCATATAGGCTTACGTTACCAATGAGCATGAAACGTATTCATGATGCATTCTATGTCTCATTATTATGCAAGTATATTGGTGATCCATCTCATATATTGAGATCGAAAAGATTCAATTATTAGAGATTTAAGTTATGATGAAAAACCAGTTTAGATCCTAGATAATAGGGTCAAACAACAAAGGAATTGAAGATTCTCTTAGCCAAGGTGCTTTAGAGGAATCGTAAGGTTGAATCGGCTAATTGGGAGATAGAGCAAACCATGAGAGATAAGCATTCTAAGCTGTTTCTAATGAATTATGAAGTCAAAATTCCATTAAAAGAGAGGAAATGTAACACTCAGATGTATGTCTCTATGGTAAGATAGTCTTTTTGCATAAGTTATAATGAGTTGAAAGTCAAAATATAGGTTATAGGTGACACACAATCGTGTATAGTAAGGTCATACCCTTATGTCATTACCACGTCAGCCAAATAAGATGAATCTACATGAATTCCAAATTTTAGTGACACACATTCGTATGCCTTAAGATATGTTTATGTGTGAAATGTGTTTTCAGTTTATATAAGATAAGTCACTACTTTTTTAGGAGGATTATTTTTTAGAATCCTCAAACATATGAAAACCCTAGAAATTAAGTGTGTTAATGAGCTTGATCATCTGGCTTGGGTTTTCAGTAACCTAATCGATGATAATTTTAAAGAGAAAAGGTTTGGTTGAATACTGTTTTCTACGAAGTTAAGGTAAGTAGGCATGATCTCTTTTACTCCTTGTTGAGTTAAAATGCAGTTAAGCATGAAATCACATGATTTTGTTATGATCTTCATAATGATTAAGATACATATGATTTTGTTATGATCTTTATGATGATTAAGATATGCTAAAAGAGCGTAAAACCCTTATTGTGATGTTGTTATCTTAATTAATAACTTAAAGTGATCTATATATGTGTGTGTGTGTGTGTGTGTGTATGTGTGTGTATTTATATATGTTATGTTAATAACTGTTGGCATGTTAATGGTTTTGTTATTGACGAAATTGTATGTCTTGTGAATGTAAAATCATTAGAAATACAGTTGAGTATAGGGAAATAAGAGGGGAAGAGTTGTTTATGTATTAAATTTTGTTATAAAAGCTTGATGATTTGAGTATATGGTTTAGTTTATGATTCTTATGCATTTGTTGGCGTGTTATTTAAGTTGTATTGATGTCATAGTCATAATATGCATGCCAAAGGACTTAATAGATGGCATTTTAGTGATTAGAATTGAAATAGAGATCAAAATTAGGCATTCTATGTGTTTTTTGAGTTTATCATATGGTCGTGTGGTATAAGGCACATGTCTATTAATGTGTTTCCTAAAATTCAAGTCATAGTATTTCGATGATTGTTGGGTGTTGGTTGTCAATTAGCAGTCAACTATAACACGTGAACTTCTTGTGTATAGCTTTAGAATAACCATGTGTAGGGTGGAATAACCAGAATACCTCTGAGAAGTAGTACGATCTGAAAGAGAATGGAAAAGGAAAGTAGAATAATTGTCTAAAAGGTATATACCTGTGTTAGATAGAACACATACCTGTGAGTTTATAAATAGTGAAACACAAGTAAAAGTCATGAAGGAGTAGTTATGTATGGATAAAGTAATTAGACACACTCCTATATGTCAAGATATACACATCTGTGTGTATAGGACATAACCAGGAAAAGAGCAAGAGAATTAGGCTAAAGCTTTAGAAGTCATCTTGAGTAACAAAATAGACATTCTGGGTATGTAGTAGTACCTCACGTGCATAAGAGTTAAGATATCAAAATGACACAGATACATTTTTAGATGGAAGTGAAAGTGAACTAGAGCTAGTTAGGGCTTTAGATGTGTCCATGCTAGATATCATAGAATTGTTACTAAGGCATCGTGAGTACATATTCTCTATACTACCTATAGTAAGACATGTCTATAGTATGTACTCTCTATACTGCCTACAATAAGACATGTCTATAGTAGGACATTTGACCTACAGTAGAGTACTTGCTTATAATAGAGCCCATATGAGATACAAATGGTGCAATTAAATAGAGAGACTACTTATATGGCCAAGGTGTCAAATCTCTATATTCGATCTACTTTGATTGACCTAGTATAAAGTTTCAGTTATAGTTATCAAATTGAGATGTTTCCACAAAGTTAGTTAGGGTCACACCAGATAGGAATCTAAGGGAATGGTTCCTTAGTAATAGAGTGAGATATATTTGATTCGAGAGTTAGGATATACAACCTAGACAATTGTAGAATACAATATGAGCATAGAGACAATATTCAAGACTTATCATCATCCATAGGGGAGTTCAATGTTGACTTCAAATGATAGAGATAGTAAATGTTGACTTCAAATGATAGAGATAGTAAGTGTTGATACCAAGGGTATTTTAGAGATTTTAATAAAAGTTGTCTATACAGTCTCCTATTTATTAAGTATTTTTATCACTCATTCTCCTATTTTCTTATATGTAGGTACACGTAATTGTAATGGCTGTAAGACAAACAATGGTTAAAGGGTGTAGGATTTTGAGGGCGTTTATGTCATTTAGTTTTCTTAGAGTTTTAAATTATGTTTTTACTTCAAATTATTTATGTATTTGACTGCACCTATTATGTTTTCTTATGGATATCTATTGATATGCTTCCAAGATAGTTTTAGTAAAAAGCATTTTAGTCATTTTATAAAGTTTAATAAATTAAGTTTTATTTAAAAGATTTGGGGTTAAATTAAATGTTTTAAATTAAATGCATGCTCAAAGTAGACAATTTAGTGATGTTTTCCTTCAGAGGGCGGTACTTTTAGAAAGGGGTATTCCACAAGTGTCCCAATCCTTAACGTATTCTAGTATTTACAAATGTTTTCCCGACATCCTTAATGTCCATCTAAATTATTCCAACACCTTGTGCTTAGTCTTCATTGGCAGTGTCATCTTGGATGACTAATGTCAAATAATATACATTGAAGTTTTGGGGACTTGGTAAAAGTAGACAACATCTTAGATGTCTAAAATAAGTGTACACTTAGTAGACTTGTCAGTGGGTTTTAGGTTAAGGATATCCTAATCACATTAGGAGTAAAACCTCAAGCCTCTCTAATATCACGCAAGTATACCAGATACTAAGAAGTCTAGTGTTAGGGCATGCACGAGTATCTCAGATGCTAAGATGCATAGTATCGATGCATAATAAATCATATGGGTCTTAAGGTCACATAGGGTAGCTCTAATGCTTTCACTACCACACTACATATAACTCGGTGGATATAATAAGGAAATACATCATTTTTAATTTTTTACTTGGAGCTACCTAAACTCGGGTCTATGTCAATCAAACACCTCCAAAACATAACTCATGTTATCATTCACACAATCAGATGCCTTCAAAATTATTGTTTGTGTTGTCATACATATGGTTGGGAAACTTTGGACATGTATCTAACTCTTTTTGCCTTTGTTAGGACCATAATCACCTTATTCCCTTTATTCCCCTCTATTAGAGGTGAAATTGTTATTTCTCAAAACCTTAGACGAGTGTGGTTATTCTCATACACATGCGTTACCAAATTTGTCAACATACACACTTGTGTCACTTTTTCCCCATGGCTGTATTGGATTAGGTGATCACACACATGCTTATATGCATTTATAAATTAAAATGCTTGTTCATTCTAAGCACACAATGATTATTCTAACCTATGGGATACATGGTGTGTTAACAACCCTATATAGGTGTGTATCACATTTCACATATGACTTCGCCTAAAAATGTGATTTCCATCCATCGAATCAAATTCTAAGCACCCAAACACATGTTATTCAACTAAATATCAAGCCTAAACATATCTCTACATATCATCAAAGCAACTTACACATAAACATGATCATTTCAACAATACAAGTCTCAAAATTTGGTTTAACATGTTTAAGCTCTTTAATATTAAGCAAACATACCTAATCACTTCTTGATAATCAAGATCCCATAATCACACATGAAAACCTCAATCAAAACTTGTATTCAATAATTGATCATCACAACAAAATAACCTATGCAAATGAATCAAAAATTTCATTCTATTCACAAAGGCATAAACTCTTGAGCACGTGCCACTATAATTAAGTTATCTATAAAGGTAGTGATCAACTATATCATGAGATACATAAAGACTATGATTGATCAATAAAGTATTTGTCATTCTTGAACACAAGAGAAGATATCTCACATGAAAATACTGAATGAAATCCATGACTACGTGAATTTGTGGCCATAGTGGGAGTAAGTTATAGCCTAATCTATGTTGTTCATTAATATATATCAATTTATATTGAGGAACTACTAAGATAAACATGTTTCTATGTCTTAGTCTGAAGAGATATTGGTTGACAAAAGAATTGAATTACACGTAACTATGATATTATAAAATCTTAAGAGATGTCCGTTATCACTCTGTCATCTAGATGGCTATGATGCTTTGCTATAGGCTAATCTTAGTTTATGTCTAGATTCTACCTGAATCCAAACACTGCTAGCTTGATAGAAAGCTTATAGGTCAAATACATTAAAGAGTTAAATCAAACCCAGAGGTGAGAAATACTTGTTAACAACCTTAGAGTTTAAAGAAGAGAGAGAAGGACACTGCAAATAGACTGAAATTGCCTAATAAGGTTGAGAGGATTCGATTTGACTATGCCTTGACCAGTTCATAACCATGCATCATGTAAGCCATGTATATGCATGTATTAAGCAACGTCATGCAAAAGGTGCTACCAGCCAACACCATATAAAAGAGACTTGTCGATCAACATACATAAGTGGTGTCAATTGGCATACATAAGTGATACTGGTTATAAATGTGTCTTGAAGATACTGATTATGCCTATGCATAAACGTTTTAAGAGACTTGTGCGCATATTAAATTCCAACCTTGAACTTTAAACAAATATATAAGGCATGTTTTCGCTTAAAAAATGACACAAAACACAAAATGAAAAACCTAGCCACACACTCACTCTTTCTGTCTTTCTCGTAAACACAAATGCATCCATTCAAGAGCCCTAATAGCCTTTTACTTCTGTTGTGTTCATGCTTTGCATGGATACCAAGACATCTTTTCCCAAGGGTTGGGTAGTGTACTATCTCAAGCCATGAGAAGTTTGAAAGAGCCATCAATGCAAGTATAAATCTAAGGCCAAAAGACTATTTTCCACCCAAATTTTATCTTAATCTCAAAAACATACCTACGACAGATAAAAAACCTAAACACCCACCTATAAACTAACTTATGTTATAATTTCTATTAGAGGTAAGGATAAAATCATCATTTTAACCCCTTTATATCATTTTCCCCTTAATTTAGAAAACTAACAATTTTACCTATTATTAAACTTTAAAAAATTGTATTTCCCCCCAAAGGTAATTTCTTCCATCTTCAACAATTGATTGTCATTCCCATCATCGATTAGCCTTCCCACCATCTTCTTCTGATCGACCAACGTTCTCACTTGATCGATTTTGTTTGATTAAAGAGACAAAGACGAATTATCTTTGTCTAACAAAATCAAAATAGGTAGGAATGTCGATCGAGGGAGAAGAAGACAAAGGGAAGGCTGACTAATGATAGAAGTGGCAACCAGTCATCGGAGATAAAAGAAATTACCCTTGGGGGGAAAATATAGTTTTTTAAAGTTTAATAATGGGGGAAAATTAAATGTTTTTCAAATTAAGGGGGGAAAAATAAAATGTTTAAGGTTTTATGGTTTAATAGTAAAATGATGATTTTTATCTTTCACTTTAATTGAAAATTCTAACAGAAGTTAGTTCATGAGTGGGTGTTTGAGTTTTTTAACGGGTGTAGTTATGCTTTTGAGATTTGACTAAAACTTGGGTAAGAAATAGTCCTTTTCCCTAAATCTAGAATATTTTATGAGTGTTTGATGCATATTCACAAATTATATGTCTAAAACAGGTATCTTGGTTAGGGCTTTTAGGAATTTTTTTACATTTAATTTTGTTACACTGCCAATTAATAATACCATAAAAACCTTATAGTGGTATTAGAGCCACCGTTTAGTATATTTTTCATGAAAATTATATTTTTAGTTAGTTTGATTATTTTTATATGTTGATTGGATGTAAATAGATTAATCAAAACTGAATGAAATTGGTAAAGATGATTTACAATTGTGTTATCACATGATTATTGAGTATCATGTGCAACATAAATTGTGTTAAATTGTTAAGTGATGGTTTTTGAATTTTTGTTTGAGTTTTGTTGATATATGTAGGTTTTAAACAAGTTAAATGTCATAGGTTTCATGTTATTACATGAAATCATGTTGTTGCATGATCCAAGGGTTGTAGTTAGAGTAAGTGTGATTTACATGTCGTATTCCCTTACACTAGTGAATTGGTTTGCATGAAAAATTGAAATTTTTTTTGGATTTTCTATCAGTGGAAAGGCCTAAAAGATAGTGTCTAGAAAAATGTAGCAACCTTAGGTATGTTTAGGGGTAAGTTGGTCATTTGGCATGATCTGGGTTTTTTGGAAGTTTCAATAGCTTTGAATTTTCAAAGTCAATGTAAAAGTCAAACTTATGGGGCAACTATCCTTATCTTTGGGATGTTTATCTCTATGAGCTAACAATTTGAAATCGTGCTTGTATAAGTTTTATGTGATGAGATTTGGTCAAAAAGGAAAGTTAGCACCTTGATATATTGGTTTACAGAAGGTATTGAAGAGGATTGACAAAGTAGCTTATAGACTTGCGCTACCAACGAGCATAGGGCGAATTCACAATAGGTTCCATGTATTGTTGCTGCATAAGTGTTGACTATCCCAGGATGTGGAGTTGGATGACAGTTTGGTTTATGACAAGCGCCCGATGTGAATTATAGATAAACAAATTAAAACATTTAGACTTTAACATATACCTTTGGTAAAAATGTAATGACAAAACCATCGAATCAAAGAAGCAATATAAGAGATTAAGGAAGATATAAGACAAAAATATGCCAATTGTTCAAATGAATTTTAAGGATGAAATTCTTTTCACAATGCATAGCTTGAGAAACACCCATCCTATTTGAGGGGACGACCATCCCAGACGTGTTTTCCAATAGTTATAAAACTTTTTCATACATTTTGTTTAGGGTTATGCATTATTAACCCTACTTTAGTTAATCATAGAGGGCAGAGAGGACTTGAGAGTGTTAGGAGCTGCCTAAGAAGAAGATCGTTGCTGGATTCTTGCCGTGTGAGGACTTTAGCATCGCTGGAGAAAAGGTAGGCACACTTCCTTACCTTTTAAACGATTTATGACATATTTAGGTGAAAGTTCGTAAGTATATATATAGTTTTGAATTTAGTTTAATATAATGATGTAATATTTCTAAGAATACTATCACTGTGGGATGTGTATTCGGTATTGCTATGATTGTGCATGTTTCTTATTGGTTATTAAGGGACTGAGGTTTGGTAGATATGTTTTGAATGTCAGAGGAATGTGAGCAATTGGATTGTTGGATTACGAATTGTCACTAGAAAGTAAGTAAGGTTTTGAAGTTTCAAAAGCGAGGACGACAATCAATTGCAGGGTAAGAGACAACGTGGCCATGTGAAAAAGGGCAAATTAGTAAGTTAACTATGCATGGTATTTGACATACAGGAATGAGGTTAAAGAGGAACAGTCATTCTTACCTATTTGGGATGGTTATCTTTTACAAAGGAGAAGATGATCGTCCTCTAAGGAAGAGCAGTTATCTTTAACGATAACAAGAAAAGAGATGTCACACCAAAGGTTAAGGAAAAGGCTTTCTGCCCTTCATGCAATAATTAAAGGATGTAAGAGTTGTTTAAGATGTCTATTCCAATCAGGCTTAAATAAAAGGTGTTTGGGATGCCCACTCTAATTCTCAGTAAGGTGTAAGAGGCATTTGGGATGTTATGTGATATGAATAAATGGAAAATCGAGCTATACAAGGATATTCTAGAAACACTTAATGATTGTGTGTGCCTATTGGGTGAATTATCACTAATATGTTTTGCTTTGTTTTGTAGGTAGACATAAGGGCAAGGCAAGGGAGGACGCTAGCGAATTAGCTTAGTGATGGCACGACCACCATAAATGACTTTCTATTTTAATCTTTGAATTAAATTATTTTAGGACCATTAGTTTTTGTTATTTTTAGTATAATTTCAGTAAACTGTGGATGTCATATTTTTATTTAATAAATTACTGAGGTATTTCAGGAGGTTATTTCTTGGATTTCATACATACGATAATTGTTACTACATACCTGACACATCATCCCAATAAATTACTCCTAGAGGTATGGCTTAGAGATAAGGTGTTACAAAAAACTAGCATGCATGACTAATAGCAAGTCGTGCATGGTTGGTGTCAGTTGGCATCTTCTTAACACCATGTATTGGTGCACGGCTAGACATCCATTGTCCAACCATGACCTTTACATGGTGCCAACCGTGCACCTTGGTTGATTTCCAATCATGCCCTCTAACTGTGTATCATTCTAGAATTTTAGTGAATTTTAGAAACATGTTTGGACATCTCACCTACATGCCTAGCAAATTTAAAAATATCAGTTTAGACCAGTTTTGTTGAATTAAGACTGAATTGAGATTTTCTTGAGCTTTGGGATTGAATTAAAATTTTGTAAACATTTTAGGGGCTAAAATGTAATTTGACACTAGGGATAATACTAATTAAATTTTAATTTTTAATTGTTATATATATATATATATATATATATATATATATATATATATATGTGTGTGTGTGTGTGTTGTGTGTATACATATATAATGTATATGTGTCCTACCTTTGTCTCGTTTCTTCTTTGAATTAGACTGTTTTTATTTTCTTAGAAGTCTATAACTAGGAAATAAGGCCATGTAATCATTAAAGATTAGAGATGAAAGAACAAGTGCAAAACTCAAAGACAAAGATTCACATAGGTTAACCAGTCAAACTCCTTTTAGATCAAGGAGATTTGACATTAGTTATGACTATGTATTGACACGTTTTATTTTTATGTTGTACAATGTATATGTAAGCTTTATTTTGCAAATATCACCTAACATGCGGCTAAAATCTAATGAGACTAATTAACAAAACTCTCAATTTGAATATTAAGTCTAAGATTTAATTGGTGTCTTCCAATATGATACCCTAATTAAGCCCTTGTTCATTAGAATCTTGTTCACCAAAGCAAAGGGTAAACTTCTACTAGGCAAAAAATTAGGAGTTGATCATATTGGGTCCGACTTAACTAGTATACTTTATTTGTTTGCCAAAGCAAAGATGAAGTATGTTAGAGGCATGAGTAAGGAATGCATTTGTTGATGCAAGAAAATATGTTAGGGTCACACTTGACTTGAGATCATGAATTTTTTGTAAACAATTTGAAATTTATCTATTTGATTAATTCGAATTTATTCACCAAAACGAATGAGACAATTAATGTGATGAAGTCTCAATCCACTAAAAAGTTCATTGGAATTTCTCGAGAACTATTTCTTGACTTGAGGAAAATAGTAGGAGTATTTTAATTAATTAAATCTATAATTAAAATGAACATTAATAATTAAATAAAATTACTGATTCTTTTATGTATAAACGGTAGATCACAAAATCACCATGTCAAACCCAACGTATTGATCCATTCTAGAAAAGGAAAATAAGCTCATTAGAAACAACTTCACTAATTGATAAAGAAATTTTTAGATTATTCTGCATCAGAAGAAAATGCTATATATCCTTTAGGGGTCGTTGCTCACTAAGCCTGGTTCTAATGCCACCTAGGAGGAAAATGATACTTTTAATAAGTATCTTCACGACCCTATGGAAGTTTAGCGCCTTATGCTGACTTTTATGTCATCTAAGCTTCAAAAACTGTATAAGGAAATAAATGCACAATCCATACTTGCATACCTTTAAGAGTTATATAACACTCGTGCAAGGGCTAAATGATATAATGTGTCAAGTACACTGTTTGATTACAAATTCTCTAAGGGAGGACAAGTTAGCCCTTATGTGGTCAAAATGATTGGTTGTTTTAGGCAGTTGGCAGACTTGGGCTTCATCATGGATAATAATCTTTTCATGGACTTGGTGCTGAAATCTCTCATTGAGTCGTAGGCTAATTTTATTATGAATTTTAACCTTAATGAAAAAAAGAAAACCCTTAAAGGGTTGTTTTACAAGCTCAAACAAGCTAAACAAGAGGTATAAAAGGTAGTTTCAATTAATATCCTTGTGGTTAAAGCCTCGACACTTAGATCTAAGGCCAAAGCTAAGCCTAAGCCTGAAACAAAAAAGTAATCTGATATTGTTTCTCAACCTATAACTAGTATGGGGAAGGGAAAGGTTGTCTACTTTTATTGTGGTAAGACATGTCACCGGAGAAGACATTGCAAGAGAGCAAGAAAAAGAAAACAGTTGAAGCATTTACTTTAGGTATGTTTACCATTAAAATAAACTATTCTCCTTGTTCATCCTCAGTTATAGACACATGATGTAGTTCTCATATTTGTTCTTATATGCAGGGACTATGGTAGAGTAGATTGCTGGAGAATAAGAGGTTGACCTATGTGTTGGAAATAGAGCACAAGTTACTACATTAGTCATAGGGGTTTATTATCTTAGGTTTCCCACTAAGCTAGTTTTAAAATTAAAAAATTATTATTAAGTTCATTTTGTTTCTAGAAACTTAGTTTCTAGGTTTTAGTTTGGACAAAGAGTGATATTTATTTTCAATTGTTGGTAGAATTATAACCCTTATCTTAAATAATATTTTTTATGAAACAACTTAATTGTATAATAGTTTAATATTCTAAACTGGATAATGAAATTCATAATGTACAAAGTAATAAACTTTTAAAATCAAATGATTTAAATACTATATATATGTGGCATTATAGGCTAAGCTATATAAAATCAAAATGTATATCGAGACTTATTGAATAAAGAGTCTTACAATTATTTGACTTCTAGTCATATGATGAATAAGAATCGTGCATATTAGGTAAGAACGATGTGTGTAAGTCTCTGACAGTGCATAATAGATATGGGGAAGTCTACTTCGTCATATTTATTGATGACTTTAGTAGACATGACTATGTGTTTTTGATAAAGCACAAGTTTGAATACTTTGATGAATTCAAAGAATTCAATAACAAAGTAGAAAAACAACTTGGGAAATAAATTAAAGTCCTTCAAAGTGATCAAAGAGGTGAATACATGAGTATTGAATGCAGAGAATGCCTGAAGGAAAATTGGATAGTGTCTTAACTCACTCTTCCTAGTATATCATAACATAATGGTGTATTTGAATAAAAGAACAAGACCTTGATGAAAATGGGCATTTTAGTGATGAGTTTCACTAATTTGCCTATGTTTTTCTACGATCATTCCCTAGAAACTTTTACCTATACACTAAACTGTGTCCTATCTAAATATATAGATAAAACTTTATATGAGTTATGGTCTGGGTGAAAACCCAACCTAAATTACTAGAAGATTTAGTATTGTGAAATTTATGTTAAGAAATTAACTTTTAACAAGCTGAACACTAAATCTGAAAAGTGTTTTTTTGTAGAGCACCCAAAGGTTACTAAAGGATAATGTTTCTATCACCCAAATGAACAAAAGGTCTTTGTTGCTTAAACCAGTAGGAGAACCAATAGGAGGAGAGTTCAACTAAATGAAGTTTTTGTACCACAAGATACTATAGATGCTAGATAGGATGATGTGTTATCAAAGATAGTTGATCATGATAAGAAAGTTCTTCTACCTCAAGTGGAATAACCTCAACGTATACAAGAGCTACATAAGTCTACACGAGAATGTCATAAGCCAAAGAGATTTGGCTTTCTCTTGACTCAACACAATTATGTATTAGTCATCCATTATTATGAATTAAAGACCTACAACAAGGTTATTTTGAGTCTAGATTCTAATAATGTTTAGATGCCATAAAATCTGAAATAGACTCCATATACCAAAACCAAGTATGGATTGTGGTGATAAAACTCATTGGGTGCAAATGAATTTTCAAAAATAAAACCGACATGAAAGGTAACCTATATACCTATAAAGCATGATTGGTTGCCAAAAGTTTCACTCAAAAGCATAACATTGAGTAAGATGAAACCTTTTCGCTAATCGTTATGCTTAAGTCTATTAAGATTATACTTTTCATAGTTACATACTATGCTATGAAATCTTTCATATGAATGTCAAGGTTGCCTTCCTGAATGGTAACCTTGTAAAGGATGTTTATATGATATAACTTGATGGTTTCATTCTTACTCAACAAATAGACAAAGTATGCAAGCTACATAAGTCCATTTATAGACTTAAGTAATCTTTGAAAAGCTAGATATTTGTTTTGATGAAGTCGTTTCAGAGTTTGGATTCATCAAAAGTAAAGATAAACCATATGTGTATAAAAAGGTCAATAGAAGCTTGATTGCATTTCTAATATTGTTTGTCGATGACATCTTGATTATTGATTGCATTTCTATCTCGATATATCGAACTTACAGTCAATAAAGATTTGATTATCCATGTGTTTCTCTATGAAAGACTTAGAAAAAGTAGCTTACATTCTTAGGATTAAAATATATCGAGATAGAGAACATAGACTTCTAGGTTTAAGTTAAAGTAATTACATAGATAAGATATTGACTAGATTCAATATGGAAGAGTTCAAAAAAGAATTTCTACCCATATCACATGTGTATATCTTTCGAAATAGATATGTCCATATACATAACCTAAAATAGATAAGATAAGTAGGATATCATATGTCTCGCCTACAAGATTAATCATGTACACCATGCTATGTAAGAGGATTGATGTCTTATAAGCCTTAAGTATTTGTAATATATCTCAATCTAATCCAAGTGAAAAACACTAGATGGTTGTCAAAAACATCCTAAAATACCTATAAAAAACTAAAGATATGTTTTTGGTTTATAAAGGGGATTTTGAACTTACTATTAAGGGTTACAGTACTGCCAGTTTCTAAACTGATCAGGATCATTATAAATACCAATTAGGATTTGTGTTTTATTTTAATGGTGGTGTAGTAAGCTGGAAAAGCTTTAAGAAAATTATAGTAGCTAATTCCATAATCAAGTCTGAGTACATTGCCCATTTTAGAAGTGGCAAAGGAAATTAAATAGGTTAAAAAGTTCGTGACTGAACTTAAAGTGGTTCCAAGCATTACAAAATCGATTGAGCTCTATTACAATAGCAATGAAGTGATTACTCAGGTAAAGGAATCGTAGTCTCATCGAAGGTCCAAACATATATTTTAACAATATCACCTTATCTAAGAGATTTTTAAGGAGATGACGTATAGATAGTAAGGATTGATACAAATGACAATTTGGTTAACCCATTGACAAATTCTTTATCATAGAAAAAGTACGATAAACATGTAACTAGATTCAAAATTAGGTATATGACCGATTGGCTATAGTGAAAATGAAAGATTGTTAGGGTTAGTGCTTTAGAGATAATCATATTTCATATTTGTGGATGTAATTTTATATAAATCATTAATAAAGGATTTATTGTTATTCAACTCATATGTGTTTAATTATATGATCAAATGAATAACATGCCCTTAGAATAGTAGAACTGTAATGAAGGGATCAAATGACTAATCATAAAAAACCTATGTACACGTTAAGTGGTCATTTTAGAAACATTTATAATCTTGACATAACAATGAACAAAGGCACGTGTAATGATGATGAGATTATTATAGTGTTAAGTGATCCAATGAAAGGTGGTGACAATTCTCACATATCGAAGTAGTTATAGATAGTTTGGTATAACATATAGGTGCATATTATATACATGTTCACCAGATTAACCCAACTAGAAAATGTTCATATGGATGGTTACTTTAGTGTTTATAGAATAAATCCTCTAGACGTCATAGGTACATGTGATCCTTTGACTTAAGGTCACCAGACATCTCATTTAAGGATTGATATGGTTTGATACTATCCAACATGCAGCCATTGGGTATTTATAGAGGCCAATTTTGGTATGTGTTTGAATTCACTCTAAATCTAAACACTACCAACTCGACAGAGAGCTTATAGGTCACGAAAATTAAAAAGTTGAATCGAACCTAGAAGGTAGGTTTTTTTGTTAACAATCTTGGTGTTTAAGGAGGAGAGAGAGACTATGAATGGATTGGGTTTGCCCAATAGCGTAAAAAGGTCTAGTTTGACCATGCCTTAACTAAGTGTACAACCATGCATCATGCTACCTGATTTTGCAACTTTGTGGAATAGGTGTTAACCATGCACATGCATATGTCAAGTGACACCATGCAAAAAGTGTTATCAACCATGCACATACATGGTGTCGACCAAAACCTTGTACAAGGGACATGCCACCCAGTATACATAAGTAATGCCAATTATGCATATGTCTTGAGGATGTTGATTGTGCCTTATCTTGTGCCAGTCATGCATAAGTGTTTTAAGAGACTTATATGTGCATTAAATTCCAACCAAGCTCAAACTCCAAACACATATATAAAGAATGCTTTCACTTAAAAGAAATGACATTAGAACACAGAGTAAAAAACCCAGCCACATACTTACTCTTTCTCCTTTTCTTTTAAACACAAGTGTATCCAATTAAGAACCCTAATAGCCTCTTCATCTAGATTTATTTCTTTCATGTTTGTGTTCCACATGGATACCAAGGCACCACCTTTCAAAGGTTGGGTAGCGTAATATCAAGTCATATGAAGCTTGAAAGGGCTATCAACACAAGTATAAATCTAAAACACCTCATGAGTGTTTTTGCATATTCATGAATTACAAGTCTAAAACGAGTATCTTGATTAGGGTTTTTAAGATTGCTTATTTAAAAAAAAATTAATTTCACTGTGCTATCAATTAACGACACCTTGAAAACTCTATAATATATTCATTTTAAAATTAAATTTTCTTTTGTAACACTCATTTCTAAAAGTGTTACCTTCGAAGGAAGATACCATTAGATTGACTATTTTAAGATGCTTAACTTTTAAAAACATTAAAAAACTCATAAATAGAATATAATAAAACTCTTAAATAAACATCATTTATTAATTAACAAAATTACAAAAATACCCTTCATCATAAAAGCAACTAGAAGCGTATAAAAGATTTCTCAAATTGAAATCATAACTGAAAAAGTCATAATATGTAGTCAAATACATGAATAAAACCATCAAAGAATAGAAGTTGATAAAAACTGAAATGATAGAAATGCCTTTGTAACTCTCAATAAGCATGAGACTCTATCACGACCTGTTGCCATGATGACCACTTGTACTTGTACACATAAAAGTAGGGAAGTCGATGATAAAACATTTAGTAAGTATAAGACTATACTGTTAATCATTTCCCATACCTCTAAAATATTCTTGATCTCTGCTCATACTAACTATGTCATCTATAGTTGGCATTAAACTCCATAAGGATGATGGTGAGTCTTATCTGTCATCTTTGTTCTCATGCTAAACTCTAAGGAATGTTTAGGCAATATGTCTTAACTCTCGATTCGAATAATGTCCTGTTCGATAACTAAGGAACCACTCTTCGAATTTCTATCTAATATAACCATACTTAACCTAATTTAGTGGAAACATTTGTATCTGAAAGCTATAACTGAAACTATATATTAGATCGATCAAACTGGATTGAATATAGAGATTTGACACCTTGGTCATGTGAGTTATCTCTCTATTCCATTGTATAAAGTTCTTCTATGAGCTCGTACAGTATTACAGATATGGTGTCCTTCTACAGATGTGCTCTACTACAGACAGTGTAAGGAATGTGTACTTATAGTGCCATCTCATAATGATCCTATGATGTCTAGCATGCATGCATCTTAAGCCTTAACTCTAATTGACTCACTATCGAAACTTTTATTTGGGATAACCTATCAGTTCTTAACCTGATTCTCTTTCTCTTTTATTCATTATGCTGTAAATGCATATGTGTGTGCTCCTTGACA
>NW_025401255.1:17500-27140 GCF_011075055.1 Mangifera indica | reverse complement strand
ATGGAGCTCTATGTACTGAGTCTAGGGTTGGCTATGTTTGGATGAACAACCTGATTTTTGTGACTTTACTCTTGAGAACTATTTATTTGATAGAGTTGAATATGAGGAGTTTGGTAATTTTGAACTCTCAAATTTGAAAAATTATATTGGACTATTTTTAATTGAATTTGGATGTCCAACTTGTCTTGTTTTTCCAGGTAAATGCATTATTGTCTTCTTTAGAGATTGACAGTGATGCCCAGGTTAAGGGACCTTTGCCTGGTAGGTTTCGTGAGCTGGAAGATTATTGGAATGAATCCCAAGGTATGCTTAAACCTGTTCCTCATCCTGCTGATGGATGGGTTGCTGAATATAGCCAGCACAGAGCAGCACGTGGTGATCCCAATGCTTGGGCACAGTCATTTGAACAACAACATGGTGCAAATGGGTGGGCCTCTGAATTCGTGCAAGTAAGCATCATAGCTAGCATCTACAATTTGCATAACATACTTATATTTTCTTGTTGTAGCTGCATAAATTTAATTAAACATGTTACTTGATCATCTTGGGGCTTTTGATGCTTAGATTTGTTAATGTTGGAGTTGCCAGCTACTAGGCTTATTGATTATATGATATAAAAACTTAATTGTTTAAAAAAAAAGTATAATGAACCTTGCTGGATGTCTTCATTTTTTGGCAAAGCTTTTCAGATATTGAATATTCCTATTGGCACTTAATAGTTTATTCTTGCATCTTTGATTTTACTTTTCACTCCCATAATCAATAAAATACTGCCATACTTTCTTTTTTTCTTTTGTATGTAGCTAATTGTTCTTAATTCATTCTAGGAACAATCTCAGTTGGCATCAGTTGATCAAATGAGAGGTGTGAATAACTCAAATACAATGGAGCATACTCATATGCTTGCACATACACTTGCTCAAAATAATGATCCTAAATTTCAGGTTTATATACGCCATCTTGACTTAAGATTTCCATATGATGTGCTTGTCTTCAATGGTTTCCAACTTGATGAACATGGTCTACTGTAAGTGAGGTCTATGATTTGTGTTGCTCTGGTGAATGATTCTTTCATGTGATGGATGTTCCTTTAATCAATGTACTCATCAAAAGTTGATGATGATAAATGAATTCCATTCACTCTAAGATGACCAACTCTTTGTTTGAGGGTCTTTAGCTGATGAGATGTTTCATCCGGACGCTTTCATGCAAATGGTGGGTCAAAACACATGATGTGTCACATAAGGTCCTGACCGATGAATGATCTTTGCTCCTGACCTTTCTTATATGTATTTCGAAAAGTTATTGTAGGCCTGGGCTTTTTGGCTGGGGCTTTGTGTTGAGATCAGCAGTCAAGAATGTTAAGTAGTACTGTGAACTGAATACAAGAATTTGAGGTACCTTCCAAAGTCCAAGTCTTTATATTGGCTTTACCTCAAAGCAAATGAAAATGCAAGAAGTGATCTGAAGAAATTATCATTTGGCATTCCCCGTCTTGATGTGTCATGTGTTAAAGAAAGTGTAAAGACTACTAATCATCTCTTCCTTTGTTGTTCTAGGGCTGAAGTTTGTGAAGAGTCCTATATATAATTTATTATTCCGAGTTCTTTTGATTCGTTACTTACAGAGAATGCTTTTGCAATTCGGGAAGGAAAGAAGGCTAAATCTCTTTGGAGATGTGTAATTTAAGCTCTTATTTGGGTTATATGACAAGAAACAAATAATCATGTTTTTGGTGGGAAAGGAGACAATGATGGTGGATTCTGGGATTATAGTTTTATTTTTTGTGTCTCTTTGGTTTTCGGTTTCAAAGGATTTTCAAGACTGTTCTTTTATCTTTATACATCCCAATTAGGATGGAGTTTTGGGCTAGTTGTGCATAGTTTCATATATATATATATATATATAGCTATCTTTGTGTGTCCGTAATTTTCTTGCTTTTCATATTAGATATTTATTATACTTTTGGGGGCATGCAGAATTCAAGGTTTCTTCAATTTGTGTCAAAGATGAGTCGAGGTGAACTTATTATTGATGATAATCAAGTCAAAGCAGCTCCAATGTCTGCAGCTGAGGAATGGGCAGCTGAATATGGGTGGCAGTATGATAGGGGCCCTGCTTGGGCTGAAGAATTTATACACAACGATGTAAGTGTAGAATCAATTGAAGCATGAAACATCCATTTCTTATAAAATTCTTGTATCAATTTTTTGGCTTCTAAATGAAGATATACTGGCTCACATTTGTATGTGTGATGTATCTATGTCTGTTTAGTGTTCATTTTATTCTTAAATGGTATGGGTGTGATACATTACGTGTGCAGCTATAAATCATATTGCTGTATGTATTCCCCTTGCTTGATGCTTTGTGTGCTGGAACTGCTTTATAGGAACCTCTAAGTTGGAAGGAGTTTTGTAGTGGAATACAATGTCGTATCATTGTTTTAGTTATAATTATTTCATTTTTAGGTTAAATGAGGTTTGAGAGATGTTTATGGATGCAGATCTATTTTTGAAGAGTTTATTATGTTAATTGTGCTTCATGTTCTCTTGGAACTGTGAAATAAATAAATCATAAGTTTTCAGTTAACACAAACTCTGATATTCAATTTGGTTGCTTTTAGGTTTCCCTTGGAGCTAATCAGTGGGTGAATGAGTTTGCTGTGGAAGAAGGGCAGCATGGTACAGTGGACGATCAGTGGGTCAATGAATTCTCCAAACTGCATGTTAATGACTGGGCAGAAGAATTTGAGCAGCAAGTTGGTGATGGAGCTCTGGGGGATGCTTCAGCTGATAGTTGGGCAAACACGTATGATGAGTAAGTCCAGTATATATGCTTAATATTCTTTTGGGCAATTAGTTAATAGGGCAGATTGGTAGCCACATTTTTCTTGATGTGTTCTATGGTCTTCTTCCAGTATATGTCTTCTTTTTATTGTGGCTTGACTCAAAGCCTGAGCTTGTAACCATAATTTTTAACTCTAAAACTCTTTAACCTCAAACTCTGCAATAAACACAGTAATTATAACTTTCATTAAAACAACAGGAAGACACAAGACTTTTTGGTTGAATCAGCTTTGATATTCTATTATTCCTGAAAGTTTGACCTTATAAATTAGAGTGTAACAGTCAAATTTCAACTCTTGACATATTATAGTAAGCCATTAACTAATAAGTTTCCCTTCACTGAATATTAGTCATTTGAAGCTTTATATTTATCGTAACTGGTATTAAATCATAGGTTCCTAAATGAGCAAGTGGCTGTCAAGCAAAGGTCAGGTGCTTCAAGAGGGGTCTATGTCTTTTCGGATATGAATCCTTATGTTGGTCATCCCAACCCTTTAAAAGAAGGCCAAGAGCTGTTTCGCAAAGGGCTTTTAAGTGAAGCAGTGCTTGCTCTAGAGGCTGAAGTTTTGAAAAACCCTGACAATGCTGAAGGTTGGAGGTTACTTGGAATAACACATGCAGAGAATGATGATGATCAACAGGTTATTCAACTTTCATGATTTTTTTTTCTTTCCTTAGGAAGGTTATATTTTTTGTGTGACAAACAACCAGCGGCATCATCCATAATGATCGTTTTGTGCCATTTTACATGAATTAAGTTGTTCATGTACCTTTTCTGTTGCCAAAAGGAAAAAAAAGTCTAAGGATGAGATTTTTGAAACTTAATAAGCCCTGTTCTACTCCTCCCGTCATCTCTATACAACAATAAGTTTTGGCTAATAGAACATGGAATGAGTCCACAGATTGTTGAAAAGATAACAAGGAGTTACAGATTGCATACCATTGCAAAAAATTAGCTTCAGCTGAAATATTTGACCAAGGTTGTGGTTTAAGGTTATCTGCTCAACTAAGTTTTTCTTCATGAGGAACCATGCTTAAGTTTGATCTTTGCTATTTTGGTTTGTTCATTTTGTTCCTGCGTTTACTTAGAAGCACAATAAATGACCACTGCTTGTGCAGGCTATTGCCGCCATGATGCGTGCACAGGAAGCTGATCCTACAAATCTGGAAGTCCTTCTTGCTCTTGGCGTGAGTCATACAAACGGTTGGTAATTGTCCCTTAGCATATTTACCGTCTTTAAAGCATATTTCTTTAGTCATAATGCTTTATGTTAGTTCCCTAATGATATGGCTTTATATATATATATATATATATATATTTATATATATGTATGTATGTATGTATGTTATGACACCATGTACCTAGAGTGTTATAGTAAAATAACAACTTGTATTAATAATAATCATATTCAAAAATTTAGTTGTGTATCAAACTGCAGAGTTGGAACAGGCAGCTGCATTGAAATACTTGTATGGATGGTTGCGCCATCACCCAAAGTATGGGACACTGGCAGCTCCAGAGCTTGCTGATTCTTTGTATTATACTGATGTAAGTATTCCTTTTTTGGCAGTAAGAATGACTTCTTTTATCACTTGCTGACTGTACACTCTCAAATAGGTAGTGCTTTCAAGATCCTTTGGATATACATTAGATCCTTTGCTGTCCTGCAAAGCTATACTGTAACCTTTGTATTGAATTCCTTAACATGAGAGTTTTTAGTATAGTTTGCAGTAAATAAATCAAACAAACTAGATAAGTTTCAAAATCTCTTGCTATTGTACCTGATACCTTGAAAAATGTGCCAGGTTAGGGTTGCTAGTTTTGCATGCTATACACATCTAGATCACTTAACATTATGTGAGTGTAGAAAAATGGTGCATGCCTTTTGGTGAAATTTATCAGTGACCAAAAAAATTCTCTATAGATGACATAGCTCAGGTTTGCTTGTGTTACAGCAATTTATTTATGTGATATGCAGATTGCTAGATTATTTGTTGAAGCCTCCCGTATGTCACCTGACGATGCTGATGTACACATAGTACTTGGTGTTTTGTACAACTTGTCCAGAGAGTATGACAAAGCCATTGAGTCCTTCCAGACAGCTTTGAAACTCAGGCCAAACGATTACTCTCTTTGGAACAAACTTGGTGCAACACAAGCCAATAGTGTTCACAGTGCCGATGCAATATTGGCATATCAACAGGTAAGCCCTGCAATATATCCATAATTGTAATCATCTGTGAGATTTTGTTCCTATTATTGTGTTTCACTTTGCCTTTGAACTTAGTTTTGGTACTTGGATGCAAAAGGATGAAGATTAAGGATTGTATTTTCTGCTGGGACATTTTTCCCTCCTCTCCTAGGACCTTTTCTATTGAGAGTTGAATCTGATATTTAATTTTTTTTGTTTCTCTTTGTTTCCAGGCTTTAGATTTGAAGCCTAACTATGTTCGCGCATGGGCAAATATGGGTATCAGTTATGCAAACCAGGTCTGTTACTTTGAGATTTATGACCCCTTTTAGTGTGCTTTACGGTTGAGTTGTATAAATTACTGCTACTTCATTCATCCGAGGCATAGTGATTCACTTTTGCTTAGGGCATCAAAAACCTGAATTGATGAGATGCATAAACATATATTTTCATGTAGGGTAGGTTTGAGGATTCAATTTGTTACTATGTTCGGGCACTCGCTATGAATCCCAAGGCAGAAAATGCCTGGCAGTATTTAAGAATTTCTTTGAGGTACGCCAGTGAAATCAGAGAAGTGTGTATTTTAAATGAATGTGGTCAGGCTGTGTACATCCATTGAGTCACAGCTTCCATCTAATAAAATGGTTTATTCTTTACTTGCAGCTCTGCATCTAGGAATGACATGCTAGAAGCTTGTGATTCACGTAATCTGGATGCCCTCCAAAAGAAGTTTCCACTGTAAATGTTGTACTGTTTAAGTAGCTGGTAAGTTGAATCCCAGGAGATGAGGCAGATACCAGCTAAACATCGGCAAAGTATAAGTTCTACTTTACTAGCGTTTTGACGAATAATTAAACAAGGAGAAAGAATTGTTTGTGGACGCAAATGGATCATCCAAACTTAATGCAACCACAAATTGATGCATCATTGCATTGGGGGATTTGAGTGGGGTGAGTGTGTATCGAATTCTTTGACAGAAGTTTGAGTAAAGGTTACGTGTGATTTAGTTGGATTGATGTTGATATATTTTTGTTGACTCGCGTTAAACCAACCCTAAATAGCCTTCATGAACTCAAGCTAGACTTTTGTTGAATGTTAGCTACCTCTCTACTCTTAGCATTGGAAAACTCACAAGCTTTAATTATTGTTGTCATGTATCTACATAAATTCCTTCAAGTCATTTCATTACACTTGCAACTTCTGCTTACATCCTCATGCTCTATCATATATGAGGTTTAAGATTTATATTGTGTTCTAATTCATATACAGGTATAAAGCAGTAGCTAAATAGTAGATATTAATCATTATATGAATATTGAGTAGCTAGCCATTAGGAACCATTTTTTGTGGTCCTTTAAAATCCCCACAATACTGAGATCCTTTGCAGGGGAGGGGTTCCATTCCATGTGTATGGTGTTATAGGAGGAAGGAACAAAAGATGGAAATTAAGAGGTGTTTGGTTGGAGAACATATTATTTTGGTAATCTATCATTTATTATTAATATTGTTTTATATATTTTATCATATAATAAAATATTATAATAATTTTTTATTAATTGTGATAATATAGAGAATAATTTTATTATCACCTCTAATTTAAGAATTTAAAAATTATCAAAATAATCTTGATTTTATTATAAAGTTATCCTTATTTATTAATTTTTTAGCATAAGAATATTCTCAACTTCAATTAATATATAACAATTGATATGAAAAATATTTTATATAATTATATCTAATAACATTTTAATAAAATAATATCTAAATATTATTTTATTACTTCTAATTAAATAAAATAAATATTTATATATACTGAATTTTTTTAAGATAATAATAATTTATACCTAAATATCTTTTAAATAATTTTCCTTTGTTAAAATCTTTCTTCTTAATAATAAAATATTATTATTAAAATCTTTCTAAAGTATATATATTTACTTTCATCTTGAAAGCACACCATTGGATGAGACCAAGGAGTCTTGGGACCACTAATTTATACCGGTATTATTATTTATACTGGTATTATTATTTTGACAAGAGAGAAACAAAGGAAAATAAGACAGCATTATAAAATAAAAAACTTATTAAATCAAGCAAGTGTAACATCCTTAGTGTTAAAATATTTTTGAGATAAATATAAACAAAACCAACCATACATAGGAACGTGGTGCTTTGAACTTTTAATGGACTAAAATTAATTTAATTAAAATGATCGATCATCTAAAACTTGACACTACACTTCTTACAAAAGCATTAAGAAAATGGTTATACTATAAAAAGAGAAATTTATAGTGAGTGAAGGAAGTGAAATATTTTATTCTTTTAGATGTGAGACTTTTTACAAAGTGTCAAAGTGTAAGTATAAAAGTCCTACATCTAAAAGAATAAAATAACTTATTCTTTTTATGCATTATAAATAAAAATTAAACAAAGTAGAAAGTTTACCCAAACTATGTTTTAGATCTTATATTGGTGAGATTGATCATGATAACTCAACTCACCTATTATAAATAAGTTTGTTTTTTTTTAATCACAATTTAATTTCTTAACATGTTTTCCAATTAAAAAATTTTTTAATAATTTTTTTTTTATTAAAGTTAATAGACTGACTTGTTTAAAGCTTGACTTGCCCTAACTTGTTATGTATAAGGTTGCGCTTTAAAGTTTTGATGAGCCAACCTAATGCCTTCAACAATACTAAGACACAACAAAAATACTTAAAACAGAAAGGCAAAATGAATGCACTTTGTTGCCAAACATTGCAACAATACTCCCCGTCAAACTTCCTTGCCCTACCCAAGCGTGTCTCATCTGGTGATATCCCACTCCAATGAACTAAGAATTATAAAGTAGCCTTGTTATGATGCTTCACCATCTTCTAATCCAAAATCGATTGAGGGTATGGGACATCTATAGATGACAAATATATTAACTCAATAAGTCTTTATGCTCTTATTTTGATGATAACAAACTAATATGTCCCTAAACATATTAATTAATGATTTTACTTGAGTGTGAGCTTAGATTGCAAAGATTTATCTAATGCACTTGAAGGAGTTTCAAGATGGAAATGAAAGAGAAAAGTCAATTGAAGAATTATTGAAGATTTGAAGAAAAACTCAAGTGTTAGGTAGATATATTTGTAATTTAGAGCATTTGTTTTGATTAGAATATTTATTTGCATGGGATAACTCACTTGAAAACTTATTTTCATATCTTTCACATTTTGGGTTAAAATGTCGTTTTTCAAATTTATTGGTTTAAGCCAATTCTTTCACCAAAGTTTATTAATTCTTTTAAAATGATGAAGTTTTGTGAACTACATTTTCATATTTTAAAGTTGGTTTTGAAAGAATTTTCAAAAACGGGTTAAATGGTCACATTTCAAAGTTTTAGGGGTCAAATACGATTTTTGAAAATTCAGGGGGTAAAATGTAATAAAATTTGGTCGACCGAATCAGCTTCCGAATTGTCTAGAAGCCATGATTTTTGGCTTCAAAAATTCGGTCAACCGAATTAAATTTGGTCGACCGAATTTTGGTTTGAATTTTTTCCAATGGCTAGTGCGACATAAGCTCCATGGAAGTGCCACGTCACATCCGGTTGACCGAATTCCATCCGATCGATCGAATTGTGCATTTTCTGGAAAACTAAAACGGCTATCTTTGTGCACAACAGTAACTTTCCTCATTTTCCCCTATATAAACCCAATGAAATTCCTTCGAAAAGGACTTTTGCCACCAAAAACTTTCATATATTTGAGAGCAAATTAGTTTTGAGCTATTGACTTGCAAATTCTTCTCTCTAATCAAAACCTTTGCTTATACACTTTGTAATTTCATTTGCATTTGGTTGTACTAAGCTTTAACGTTCATATATACTGTTGAGAGAGGTCATATTTTATTTTCATACAAAAATTCGTGCTATAAAAGAGTGAGGTTCACTCTTGGAGAGATTAGAAAATTTCTTGTGAGAGAAATTGAGTATTAACATTTGTGAAGGTTAATAGCACCTTGGAAGCTATTTTGGTTGTGAAGAAAAGCTTGGTTGAGGTTTTGGTCAACCAAGGATTAGTGGAATACTACAAGAGAGAAAGCTTGGAGGAGTGTACGTAGGCCGGGTTGAGCTGAACCACTATACATCGCGTGTTTGATTTTCTCTTTCCTTAAACTCATACTTTACATTATGCTATTTTGATTGTGTTGGTTATTTGAAATATTTTTAGTTATTCTCACAAATTGGATTAAGAATAAGCAATATTAATTGATTTGAATAAATTGTTCTAATTCTCTAATTAGGTAAAGATTGTTTTAAATTGCTTAATTCACCCCCCCTCTTAGGCCATTCGATCCTTCAAAATAAGACCAAAGAAACATATACCTTGCCATAAACATGTTTAAGTTGGGAGACATGAAAAAAATTCATTTTCAATATGTTTGAATTTAGAACACAATTACTCATTTTCAATCAGCTCACATTTGAAAAAAATGAGAAAAGTAATAGATGATAAGTATAAGATTGTCAATAGAATATATAAAATTCTTATTACCAAATTTATCTCGCTTTCTTTTCCCGTTTCTCTATCTATATAACCTTTTCTTT
>NW_025401255.1:7500-12500 GCF_011075055.1 Mangifera indica | reverse complement strand
TTAGGGTTTAGGGTTTAGGGTTTAGGGTTTAGGGTTTAGGGTTTAGGGTTTAGGGTTTAGGGTTTAGGGTTTAGGGTTTAGGGTTTAGGGTTTAGGGTTTAGGGTTTAGGGTTTAGGGTTTAGGGTTTAGGGTTTAGGGTTTAGGGTTTAGGGTTTAGGGTTTAGGGTTTAGGGTTTAGGGTTTAGGGTTTAGGGTTTAGGGTTTAGGGTTTAGGGTTTAGGGTTTAGGGTTTAGGGTTTAGGGTTTAGGGTTTAGGGTTTAGGGTTTAGGGTTTAGGGTTTAGGGTTTAGGGTTTAGGGTTTAGGGTTTAGGGTTTAGGGTTTAGGGTTTAGGGTTTAGGGTTTAGGGTTTAGGGTTTAGGGTTTAGGGTTTAGGGTTTAGGGTTTAGGGTTTAGGGTTTAGGGTTTAGGGTTTAGGGTTTAGGGTTTAGGGTTTAGGGTTTAGGGTTTAGGGTTTAGGGTTTAGGGTTTAGGGTTTAGGGTTTAGGGTTTAGGGTTTAGGGTTTAGGGTTTAGGGTTTAGGGTTTAGGGTTTAGGGTTTAGGGTTTAGGGTTTAGGGTTTAGGGTTTAGGGTTTAGGGTTTAGGGTTTAGGGTTTAGGGTTTAGGGTTTAGGGTTTAGGGTTTAGGGTTTAGGGTTTAGGGTTTAGGGTTTAGGGTTTAGGGTTTAGGGTTTAGGGTTTAGGGTTTAGGGTTTAGGGTTTAGGGTTTAGGGTTTAGGGTTTAGGGTTTAGGGTTTAGGGTTTAGGGTTTAGGGTTTAGGGTTTAGGGTTTAGGGTTTAGGGTTTAGGGTTTAGGGTTTAGGGTTTAGGGTTTAGGGTTTAGGGTTTAGGGTTTAGGGTTTAGGGTTTAGGGTTTAGGGTTTAGGGTTTAGGGTTTAGGGTTTAGGGTTTAGGGTTTAGGGTTTAGGGTTTAGGGTTTAGGGTTTAGGGTTTAGGGTTTAGGGTTTAGGGTTTAGGGTTTAGGGTTTAGGGTTTAGGGTTTAGGGTTTAGGGTTTAGGGTTTAGGGTTTAGGGTTTAGGGTTTAGGGTTTAGGGTTTAGGGTTTAGGGTTTTTAGGGTTTAGGGTTTAGGGTTTAGGGTTTAGGGTTTAGGGTTTAGGGTTTAGGGTTTAGGGTTTAGGGTTTAGGGTTTAGGGTTTAGGGTTTAGGGTTTAGGGTTTAGGGTTTAGGGTTTAGGGTTTAGGGTTTAGGGTTTAGGGTTTAGGGTTTAGGGTTTAGGGTTTAGGGTTTAGGGTTTAGGGTTTAGGGTTTAGGGTTTAGGGTTTAGGGTTTAGGGTTTAGGGTTTAGGGTTTAGGGTTTAGGGTTTAGGGTTTAGGGTTTAGGGTTTAGGGTTTAGGGTTTAGGGTTTAGGGTTTAGGGTTTAGGGTTTAGGGTTTAGGGTTTAGGGTTTAGGGTTTAGGGTTTAGGGTTTAGGGTTTAGGGTTTAGGGTTTAGGGTTTAGGGTTTAGGGTTTAGGGTTTAGGGTTTAGGGTTTAGGGTTTAGGGTTTAGGGTTTAGGGTTTAGGGTTTAGGGTTTAGGGTTTAGGGTTTAGGGTTTAGGGTTTAGGGTTTAGGGTTTAGGGTTTAGGGTTTAGGGTTTAGGGTTTAGGGTTTAGGGTTTAGGGTTTAGGGTTTAGGGTTTAGGGTTTAGGGTTTAGGGTTTAGGGTTTAGGGTTTAGGGTTTAGGGTTTAGGGTTTAGGGTTTAGGGTTTAGGGTTTAGGGTTTAGGGTTTAGGGTTTAGGGTTTAGGGTTTAGGGTTTAGGGTTTAGGGTTTAGGGTTTAGGGTTTAGGGTTTAGGGTTTAGGGTTTAGGGTTTAGGGTTTAGGGTTTAGGGTTTAGGGTTTAGGGTTTAGGGTTTAGGGTTTAGGGTTTAGGGTTTAGGGTTTAGGGTTTAGGGTTTAGGGTTTAGGGTTTAGGGTTTAGGGTTTAGGGTTTAGGGTTTAGGGTTTAGGGTTTAGGGTTTAGGGTTTAGGGTTTAGGGTTTAGGGTTTAGGGTTTAGGGTTTAGGGTTTAGGGTTTAGGGTTTAGGGTTTAGGGTTTAGGGTTTAGGGTTTAGGGTTTAGGGTTTAGGGTTTAGGGTTTAGGGTTTAGGGTTTAGGGTTTAGGGTTTAGGGTTTAGGGTTTAGGGTTTAGGGTTTAGGGTTTAGGGTTTAGGGTTTAGGGTTTAGGGTTTAGGGTTTAGGGTTTAGGGTTTAGGGTTTAGGGTTTAGGGTTTAGGGTTTAGGGTTTAGGGTTTAGGGTTTAGGGTTTAGGGTTTAGGGTTTAGGGTTTAGGGTTTAGGGTTTAGGGTTTAGGGTTTAGGGTTTAGGGTTTAGGGTTTAGGGTTTAGGGTTTAGGGTTTAGGGTTTAGGGTTTAGGGTTTAGGGTTTAGGGTTTAGGGTTTAGGGTTTAGGGTTTAGGGTTTAGGGTTTAGGGTTTAGGGTTTAGGGTTTAGGGTTTAGGGTTTAGGGTTTAGGGTTTAGGGTTTAGGGTTTAGGGTTTAGGGTTTAGGGTTTAGGGTTTAGGGTTTAGGGTTTAGGGTTTAGGGTTTAGGGTTTAGGGTTTAGGGTTTAGGGTTTAGGGTTTAGGGTTTAGGGTTTAGGGTTTAGGGTTTAGGGTTTAGGGTTTAGGGTTTAGGGTTTAGGGTTTAGGGTTTAGGGTTTAGGGTTTAGGGTTTAGGGTTTAGGGTTTAGGGTTTAGGGTTTAGGGTTTAGGGTTTAGGGTTTAGGGTTTAGGGTTTAGGGTTTAGGGTTTAGGGTTTAGGGTTTAGGGTTTAGGGTTTAGGGTTTAGGGTTTAGGGTTTAGGGTTTAGGGTTTAGGGTTTAGGGTTTAGGGTTTAGGGTTTAGGGTTTAGGGTTTAGGGTTTAGGGTTTAGGGTTTAGGGTTTAGGGTTTAGGGTTTAGGGTTTAGGGTTTAGGGTTTAGGGTTTAGGGTTTAGGGTTTAGGGTTTAGGGTTTAGGGTTTAGGGTTTAGGGTTTAGGGTTTAGGGTTTAGGGTTTAGGGTTTAGGGTTTAGGGTTTAGGGTTTAGGGTTTAGGGTTTAGGGTTTAGGGTTTAGGGTTTAGGGTTTAGGGTTTAGGGTTTAGGGTTTAGGGTTTAGGGTTTAGGGTTTAGGGTTTAGGGTTTAGGGTTTAGGGTTTAGGGTTTAGGGTTTAGGGTTTAGGGTTTAGGGTTTAGGGTTTAGGGTTTAGGGTTTAGGGTTTAGGGTTTAGGGTTTAGGGTTTAGGGTTTAGGGTTTAGGGTTTAGGGTTTAGGGTTTAGGGTTTAGGGTTTAGGGTTTAGGGTTTAGGGTTTAGGGTTTAGGGTTTAGGGTTTAGGGTTTAGGGTTTAGGGTTTAGGGTTTAGGGTTTAGGGTTTAGGGTTTAGGGTTTAGGGTTTAGGGTTTAGGGTTTAGGGTTTAGGGTTTAGGGTTTAGGGTTTAGGGTTTAGGGTTTAGGGTTTAGGGTTTAGGGTTTAGGGTTTAGGGTTTAGGGTTTAGGGTTTAGGGTTTAGGGTTTAGGGTTTAGGGTTTAGGGTTTAGGGTTTAGGGTTTAGGGTTTAGGGTTTAGGGTTTAGGGTTTAGGGTTTAGGGTTTAGGGTTTAGGGTTTAGGGTTTAGGGTTTAGGGTTTAGGGTTTAGGGTTTAGGGTTTAGGGTTTAGGGTTTAGGGTTTAGGGTTTAGGGTTTAGGGTTTAGGGTTTAGGGTTTAGGGTTTAGGGTTTAGGGTTTAGGGTTTAGGGTTTAGGGTTTAGGGTTTAGGGTTTAGGGTTTAGGGTTTAGGGTTTAGGGTTTAGGGTTTAGGGTTTAGGGTTTAGGGTTTAGGGTTTAGGGTTTAGGGTTTAGGGTTTAGGGTTTAGGGTTTAGGGTTTAGGGTTTAGGGTTTAGGGTTTAGGGTTTAGGGTTTAGGGTTTAGGGTTTAGGGTTTAGGGTTTAGGGTTTAGGGTTTAGGGTTTAGGGTTTAGGGTTTAGGGTTTAGGGTTTAGGGTTTAGGGTTTAGGGTTTAGGGTTTAGGGTTTAGGGTTTAGGGTTTAGGGTTTAGGGTTTAGGGTTTAGGGTTTAGGGTTTAGGGTTTAGGGTTTAGGGTTTAGGGTTTAGGGTTTAGGGTTTAGGGTTTAGGGTTTAGGGTTTAGGGTTTAGGGTTTAGGGTTTAGGGTTTAGGGTTTAGGGTTTAGGGTTTAGGGTTTAGGGTTTAGGGTTTAGGGTTTAGGGTTTAGGGTTTAGGGTTTAGGGTTTAGGGTTTAGGGTTTAGGGTTTAGGGTTTAGGGTTTAGGGTTTAGGGTTTAGGGTTTAGGGTTTAGGGTTTAGGGTTTAGGGTTTAGGGTTTAGGGTTTAGGGTTTAGGGTTTAGGGTTTAGGGTTTAGGGTTTAGGGTTTAGGGTTTAGGGTTTAGGGTTTAGGGTTTAGGGTTTAGGGTTTAGGGTTTAGGGTTTAGGGTTTAGGGTTTAGGGTTTAGGGTTTAGGGTTTAGGGTTTAGGGTTTAGGGTTTAGGGTTTAGGGTTTAGGGTTTAGGGTTTAGGGTTTAGGGTTTAGGGTTTAGGGTTTAGGGTTTAGGGTTTAGGGTTTAGGGTTTAGGGTTTAGGGTTTAGGGTTTAGGGTTTAGGGTTTAGGGTTTAGGGTTTAGGGTTTAGGGTTTAGGGTTTAGGGTTTAGGGTTTAGGGTTTAGGGTTTAGGGTTTAGGGTTTAGGGTTTAGGGTTTAGGGTTTAGGGTTTAGGGTTTAGGGTTTAGGGTTTAGGGTTTAGGGTTTAGGGTTTAGGGTTTAGGGTTTAGGGTTTAGGGTTTAGGGTTTAGGGTTTAGGGTTTAGGGTTTAGGGTTTAGGGTTTAGGGTTTAGGGTTTAGGGTTTAGGGTTTAGGGTTTAGGGTTTAGGGTTTAGGGTTTAGGGTTTAGGGTTTAGGGTTTAGGGTTTAGGGTTTAGGGTTTAGGGTTTAGGGTTTAGGGTTTAGGGTTTAGGGTTTAGGGTTTAGGGTTTAGGGTTTAGGGTTTAGGGTTTAGGGTTTAGGGTTTAGGGTTTAGGGTTTAGGGTTTAGGGTTTAGGGTTTAGGGTTTAGGGTTTAGGGTTTAGGGT
>NW_025401254.1:0-27495 GCF_011075055.1 Mangifera indica | reverse complement strand
AACACCTTTCATTCACAAGGCAATACAAATAATAAAGTTAAAGATAAGAAATAATCATAGACAATTAAGAAATTTATAAAATAATAGGTCATCTCACAGAGAAACAATGAGCCCACTATTGAGATTATGACAATTTGGCCACGATCATCAATATCACCTAACAATTACACTATTCAGTTATCCGTAAGTAAATACAAAGAGTTAACTCAATTTTTTACCTTAGTCTTCAGGACAGTTCCATCACAGGCGCACCAGCTTAAAGTAGCCTGATTACATCATAGAAACCACCTTCGGAGAGTACCTTATGGTGCCACTTTGTAGTTCCCTTTCAAGTGCTTCCATCAATAACTTCCTTTTCACACATCTGATTTCATGCTCTCCACTAAACATCATATATACCCACAATCTCAATGTCTATCCACAGAGAGAGAGAGAGAGAGGCAGGGCAACCAAAAAAAAAAGACTCTGATCTTAATATGCATATCTTACTATTTTCCTTTGGTCTTTAGTGGTTTCTCTGAAGGGGGTTCTCCTGGTATTGTAGAGGCAATTGCTATCCTGCAAACTTACATAGTTGTCAGCAAATTTCCATGTCTTGAAAATATTATTTTTTGCTATATATACAAAATTACCCAAGAAATTACTAAAACAGTAATATGTTGCATTATTAAGAAAGACAAACTGCCCTCATGGTGACTTATCATCTCATCCCAGCTTGAGGAATTGGCTTAATTCGATGAATAACGAAGAGAACACAGTTACAAATACACCCCAGGTGAAATATAACCTCCAATTGTAATTCTTTCAAACTGAACTCGTTCATTGATTTGTACTCTTGAACAGATATCAGAAACTCTTACTTGATAAAGGTAACATGTTAAAACCACTAAAATAAGATATTTAAATTCTTTACCCTCAATACAAAACATGCATGTAGCAGTATTAGTAAGCAAGGTGAGTTTTAATTAAGTTACCTATCAATAAGTTGATGCTGTTGGCGAAGTAAGTCAGCGATGCCAACAGCATCCAAAGCCTTCCAAGCATTAGTCCACGTTAAAAATGCAAATCCTGCTGCCCTCAAACTCTCTGATGATTCCAAAACTAAGCTTTTGATGCCCAGTCTGCAAAACAAAACTTGTCAAATATCCATTTAAAGTAAAGAGAAATTCCATTACATATATGAGCCTGCACAGTACACTTGTATCATTACTCGCCTGTGAAGTCCTAAAGAAGTAGTGAGGCCTGCAATTCCAGCTCCCACAATCACAATATCTTCAACAACTTCCAGCATCTTCAAATTAAGACTAAATGAGGAAGCAAGAGGGTTGTGTAAATATTAGTCTTTTCACACTAAGAAAGGTGGTTTTGGAGTAGAAACATAGATAATGAGCTAAAAAAACAATAGGAAAGAAGCAGAATGGTGATGAGATGAGTGAGGATGACAAGTCTGGCATCGTGTTTGATGGTGACAAAGGATATTTTATTCGTAAGCTCTTATGTAAATATACTAGAGCCAAGCAAGTAAAATTAAATTATTTGACTGAACAGTTGCTGCTTATGTTGGTAACAGTAATTTAATTAGAGACTTTCTTCTTGTTATGTAGAACAGATTTCTCGTACATTTGAATGGCTTTGATTTTGTAATTTAGTAAAAAGAGAAACCGGAGTTAGTAACATTTTCTCGTTCAAAATCTAAAGCATTGGGGGATTTAGTATTGTATAAATACTTAAATTATCGTATTATCCTTGTATTAAACCATCATTTTCCTCTTTCGATTTCTTCCTACTTTTTCTTAAGTCCTTTTCTATTTCTTCCTCTTTCACCCAGATCAACAACAAAAAATGTCTCATTCCCAATGGAGCGATTAGCAAAGTTAAGCTCGTATGTGGGCATTAGTCTTACCGCATGAGTCTTACCGCTTAGAGAACAACGAGGGAGTGGTGAGGGTCTCAATGAGGCACACAAACACCGCATCATATGTGTATTGGGTCAATGGCCACATGTTGAATACGAGGCAACTGAGGTTCCACTTCTTTGAATCCTATTGAGTGGTTTCAGGGATCTCAAGGTCGTTTTGTTTTTCGCAATCCCTGCTCAATATCTCAAATCTTCCACAAATTTTCAGCCACTCGACTCTCTTTCCTCAACACAAAGCGGTGTTTTGTGGGGATACCATTAGGTAGGGTGATGTGAATGCGACGTGCAGTGAGGGCATGTAATGAGCTTGGGTATTGGGGGCGAGTGGACTGCGATTTCTGGGTGCTCCCCTGCGATTTGGACACTAATATTCAATGAATGAATAGGGCAATAATAACTAACAATTGCTTTTGAATCGCTGAAATTAGGAGTTTCAATGTTTTGACATTTAAATCAATTCTTTCCAACATTGACAATGAGGCTCAATCCAGCTAATCTAAATGTATATATATAGTTAATTAATTATAAAAAAGGTCATCCCTTCATTTGTCCATTTGGAATTACAATAACTACTACCACCGGCAAAAATGTCCCACACAAACTACCTCTTTCTATTCTCAACTTCCATGAAAGACAACAGTATCCTACACCCTCCGGCCATTGCTTCATGCTGCATCTGGATGGAACAACGGGATCATAATCTTATCTGCTGTCTGGAAATTTAGTCTCGAATGTCTCTGGCACCTGCACGCAAGGAACAACAATGTATTTTTTTTTAATTATTATTTCTTTAACAATTTGGAATGTGTGAAAAGATCAAATAAAGTTGAGCAAAATGTTATCACCAAGAATGTTGCAGTGATCATCTTCCCTGCGAACCATCTTCCATGAAGAGCACGTTGTGCATTCATTGCAGCTTCAGTATTTTCAAATCGCAAGTATACAAAACCAGCACTATTCCTGTTTACAGAGAAAAAGGAAAAATGAAATGAGCAACAATGGTTAAGCATCAGAAACATCAAATGATTTGAGTATTGATCGCACTTCTCAACAAAAATGTGCTTCAATTTTCCAAACTTCGAACATTCTCCTTCAACATCTTCTTTGATATCCACATCAAAGTCTTCATATGTCTGCCACATTTCATACGTTAATGCATAACCAATTAAAAGCATAAATAATGTGTCTGTGTGAGAGAGAGAGAGAGAGGAAGAGAGAGAGACACAGAGAGATTTCCAAATGCTTACTAACCTCATTTTTCGGATCAAACATATTCTTCAACAGAATGCATTCACTTGGAACACTGATTGTATCAATAATAGGAATGCTAGCAGTGGGCACTGGGAGATTTGTGGCAAGTTGTCCAGGAAGAGTAGGAACAGAACCTTGTAAAAAAGCAGGAACAAGGGAAGACACCACAGGTGAAACTCCATCAACTGGTGCCACTGGCAGTGTAAGGCCTGTGCTATTGATAACAGAGGCGCCTGGTGAACCAGTTATACTGAAGAAAAAGGTAGCGGATGTAAGAACACTCGGAAAATATTAGAAAAAAGACAACAAGGGCGGTGGTCATACGCTGCAGTACTGCCACTTTGATCCAACTTTTTCATAAGAAGTGCTCGGGACCATGCATTCAGAGACTGCAATTTGTAAGAACATCAAATTGGTTAGACCAGAGAATCATTAAACAAGCATACAAAATCCAAATTGAATTAATTAAATGAGAAAGAAAAATTACAATTTGGTGATATCGGCAGAGACATAAAACAGATTCAAAGCCATGAAATATAGACATTAGAGTTGAAGATTGTAGCAACTACGCATTCCCTAGATATTAAAAGCATGCATTCAGACAGTTAAGATTTCACAAGAATCAAAATGCAGCAGTACTAAAAACACAACCAATGACTGGGAAGGACGGACACCTCTCTTTCTTTTTATGATTTTCAATTTTTATAGTAGCACTAGATTTTTTTACAAGAGACATCAGTTAACAGAGGGCCTGCACCATTCAGGTAAAATCAGCTTTTATCTAGAACGCCATTCATAATATAATCAACATAAACAGGTACAAAAGTGAAGAATTTATCACTGACCAAACCACCACCTTCATCATCATCAAAATCGCCAGTATTTGCCCCAATATCTTGCATTCCAGTTTGATCAGTAACAGCTGACACCTAAACAAAAAACAAATGCAAGAAAACTTTCCAAGTGAGAAGATGCATGAAAACGAATTTTTAGTAAGTTGCAGTTTATTCTCTCCTTCATACATCTAGAGAATGCATGTTCCAGCTGACAACACTTGTAACATGAATATATAATTAGACAACAACTTTGTATTGATATTAAACTCAATTAAACAGCTCACTGATAGGATTTCAATCCATCTCCACAATCAAGTTCACTTAGTGCAACACAAGTTAAAATAAAAAAAAAACAACTTCAATAAAGGGTAACAAAAAACTCCGGCTTCATGGGAACATGTATTACCAAAATCACCAATATGAACATGGGAATGCTGATATACAAAAACATATCATGTTTTTGGTTGGATAACAAGCCACAGATTTTGCATTGGTGGTGAAAATGATATAAAGAGACAATACCTTAATCACCCGGCCAGCAATCTCCAGCTGTTCATTCAAATTCAATGCATTTCTAGCATCTTCAAGACGTGAAAACTGCATTAAGGCAGCTTCTCCAATTAACCAATAATTTCAGGAAGATCATTCACATATGATTAAAAATTTAAAACACTTTCTTGTTGAAGTTTGAAACCTATAGAATATAGCTAATCTTCTATCAGTTTTACAAATAAACTACTACTTAAATTTTATTTCAATTCAAGGTTTTGCACTTTCTTCAGAATGGAAAACTCCACAATAGCAATTTACGGGTGTCATCAAGCAAAAATGTAAATTAATCTATCAGACTCACGTGAACAAAACCAAAACCTTTGCAATGCCCAGTTTCGTCAAGAGGTAATTGCACCAGCTCGACAGAACCAAATGGTTCAAAAACCTGAATATTCATCACAAAAGAAAATATAAGATAAATTAACAGAAAAAAGATATGAAGAAGTATGCTTACAGGGAACATCTTCATCTGCAATTACCCATTATGGCAACCTCAAACAAATATTACAATATTTGTCTCTTCAGTCATACAGTACAAGTGTCATGCTTCTTATGGTAAAAGTAAAACAGTAAAAAAAATTCTTACTTGACGAAGTTGATCTTCTGTAATGTTATAATGCAGATTGCCAACATACAGTTTTCTAGCTCCTCCTGAATAGGGACCAGTTAGTCCACCTGATGCTCCAGCCACATTTGAAGTTGACTGAACAAGATTCTTTTCAGCTTCTGATGGTTTAACCATCACAGGTTGACCAAGAAGAAGCTGCCCAGAGAGTGCTATTGCCATAGGGACAGTCATTACATCATAAAATTCAATATACCTGCAACCAGAAACAGTGTTTGAAACTAGACAAACTGACAAAACACAAGCACACATAATCAATATACATGCATCCAGAAACAGTGTTTGAAGCTACAACTGACAAAACACATACAGACATACCCATGAACATATAGGCTGAGACAGAAAGTAAATAAATCCAAAAATCATAACTCAATAACTGGATATGAATAACAACATAAACTGTGGTGTTCTAATAAACCTCAAATAATACAATAAACCCCAGGCATTATACTAAAAACTTTCACAAAGCCAAAATTTATAATAATATAAACTAACATTCTGCAAAGAATAAAAATTTACTCATAAATTAGTGTTAAACAAACACACTTTCTACTATGTTTCAACTGACAAAGAGACATATACACCATTTTACAATCAAAGGTTTAATAGGACTTTTCAAGTAAATTTATTTGACATTTGAGATGTATGCTAACCCAACCTACAACTAACAATTTTTTGTTCATAGTCTTTCAAGTGCTGTTCTCTTCAAGAGGAAGGAACAAGAGAATATGAATACTCCCAAAACACTAAACAAATCACTTTTTGTCTTAAATGATTTTAATCGCTAAATGAGCCCATTATGCTGCCTAATACCCATTCTTGGAACTGCTTCCTCTCACTTTTTTTAATAGGCAGCATATATAATCAGTATTTTTTTAATTTGTTGCTCTCTTGAAATCATTTTGAGAAGGTTTAGGGACAGAACACATATGAGAAACCAAATCAATATAAACTTAACATTGTGTGATTTTTTGTCTTGAATGATTTTCATCTCTAAATGAAAATATCATGGCATCTGGTTTGCAAATTATAAGGGCCACACACATTTCTTTCTAGACAACGTTTATATTCACTCTTTATTTGAATTGCTTACTCTCTTTAGAATCATTTAGGGGAAGCTAGGGGTCAGAACACATATGTGAAAACCAAATTAATATGAAGTTAGAATTGTATAGCAACATGTATAAGAACTCACCCAACCCCTTTGGATCTCCTTGAAACACGATCCATTATGAGGCGTACGTCTCGAACCTGAATATTGTAATATAAGAATCATAGGAAGAAGAAGAGAGCTAAAGCTCAGTAACATTTACTTTTATTTTTTGTAAATATTAAGAAAGATTGGTAAAAATAAAGCTTTCTTGATATACATGGATTTGCACTTTTCCTATCTTAAAATTCATAGAAATATAAATGAATGGTAACATGAACTTTAAAAGGAAAGAATTATTAAAAGGCAAGTTAAGCATCCAACTCCCATGAAAAAGAACTAACTCTGCCAGCTTTTGAGAAAAACTCATAAACATCTCTTTCATCAGCCTTCAACGAAATCTGTGAATTTGTTAACCCAAATTATAGATCAGAAATATCTAAAATAATAAAAAATCAACAAACATAATGCATTTTCCAAAGCACTTCTATTACCTGGTATGCAAATACTGTCCTCTGATCCCGTTCAGGATCGGCCTCTGGCTGTACCACATCATCTTTCTTTTCTTTATATCGTCTACAAAGGATGTAAAAGAAAAATAATTGATCAAGTAGTTTAGCTGGTAGCAAAGTGTTAACAAAAAAATGTTATGGAAATCAGGCTCAACACACAAGAACATCCATAGAGCAATGGATAAAATAATTATTTTAGCTACTTAAGTGACACATTTTTTGGTATTTTCCTTGAACTATATACTCCAAGGAGGAAACCACAAACAGTATCAAATATTTCTCCACTATGATTTAAAAAGCTGAACCCATGTGCCAGAGTCCTGCAGGGATTTACACTGAGTTAACACAAGGAGACCAATGAATGCATATGGTGAAATAAAGACACTTTATCATCTAAGTCAATATGAACTAACCTGATGAACAATGCTGCAATTAAGGAAAATGCGAAGAATGAGATCAAGTAGTGAAGTACAAAAGCCATAACAGATTTTGCACCTATTATAAATATCATAATCTTAAAAGCAAAGCACCATCAATTTGTGAAGATGGCAATGCAAAAGGACCTAATGGCCTTATTTGAGAACGTGTTAAAATTTATATTCCAGTTGGAATCAGTATTCTAAGAATACATGATCAAGGGGAAAACAAGAAACAAATTCAAACACTCAAAAAACTAATGTGCTTTGATAATGACTGGATTACTGAAATACACAAGAAAATATCTTACATATATGGAGAATATTACAAACAGACTGTATGTATTTTTAAAGCTTATATACCCAAAAACAAGACAATTTATTATAATTAATTAGCACACCAAAATGCAGAGTTACACAATTCGCAGACCAATTAGAACCTTGAGACAATAGCAGTAAAAGAGCTTGAAAATTTTTAGAGTTAACAACAAAAATGTTTGAGAAAAAAGAGATACTTGTGAGCCGAAGGATATGATGTAGAAACCAGAAAATAAAATCTCCGTTTCAGGATTTTGTGAGGGAAAAAATGAGAGAAGTGGCATAAAAAAAAAAAAGTAAAAGAATGCCAAATCTTTGGTTGCAAGAAAGTAAAAAAATATGGTGTTTGAATGAAGCTGTATACAGAACTTTGACTCCAGCAAAGCAAGGAAACAGAAGGAAACTTGAAAAATCAGTTCAGAGGACTAGGTTAACCAATGACCATAACTAAAAACATGAAATCTTAATATGCCCTGCACAAAATGAAATAAGAAAAATCTATGGTCAATCCTGTAGCCCACTGAACATTGAATTTTCCACAGGCATCAGATGAAATTCTCTAAAGCAAAGCCATCTTACCCTCACCAGCATTTCTGCAACAGAATAAAATAATTAAGCAAACGATTTCAAAGGTGGAGGAGAACAAAAAATCACTACAGAACATAACCACCCCAGTCAAAACCTCCACCGAGATCCTCAACTTGCAATGCAAGCCTTTAAAGTCTAGGAAGAAACACATAAAACCCATGACTTGTGTTCCTGTGCCTGGCCCAATTGCCAGAGGGACCACCTGAAGATTGCTCTAGCAAATCTGCGAGTTCCCAAAATCTAATATTTAATAGAATTTTTAAGACTCTTTAAATAGCACAAGTAACTGCATGAAAGTTAAGAACTATTGCTGAGAATGCTTATAGCAGTATAACACTCGTCAAGTGAGAATTGTACTTGGAGGAAAATTGGACGAGCAGAAAAGTTGGATTATTCTTCATATTGTATGTTATATCCTATAGGACTGGGATAGAATCATAGGCAAACTAAGGGAAAATAAGTTCTAGACATTTTGAAATAAGCAACAAAATAACAAATCCACCAATGTTGCAACCATGCAAGGAAGGTTATCAAGTTGAGCACAAATAATCAGCACTATAACATAAAAATAAAAAATAAAAATAAAAGTGAAACACCATAAACTTCACAAATATATGTGTGTGCATCAACAAAATTCCAAATACAACAATAAATTAAGGCAAACCAACTAGTAAGCACTAATTTTGAACTGGGTAATGTATATGAATGCCAGATGTTGGGTGTGGAAAAGGCCCTTGTTTACAACCAAAAGTTCCATGATCTATCTACTTGGGATATTATATTATATCACAAAACTCTCAAAGCTACCAACCTTGTAAACTCTAGAAGAACCGTCATTTTTTCACTTGGTGTCAAGCGATTTTTGGGGGAATATACGTATATATAGGAGCTTCTACATTGCACAGGTTCCCAACGTGATAGCAGCACCAGCAAAGGGTTCTAATTCTTTGGGACACAGTTGTGTTAACACCCTAGAGAGCCATTCCCCAAAATGACATGTCCACCTCCCCCCACAATAAATAAAATGCTGTGCTTAGTTAAGCCTTGTTAAACACAATACTACTTTTAATGGACAAATCATTAAAAAATTCAATACTTTGCACTAAGATAATATTATATTCACACAGTTTCCCATTTAAAAATCATGTAACATAAACAATGTTTTGCCAAACCTAACACATAACACCTTTAACCAGCTACTTCGAATATTAGACTAAAACATCCACAAACCATGCAATTAAAACGAAGTTCTGCCAAATCTAACACATAACACCTTTGCCAAGCTTCTTTAAATATTTGACTAAAAACATCCACACATCACAATGGTCTATCCATTTTTAAACAGAACAAACATATACCACACCAATCTCTACAATATGTCATAAGTAAATTATCAGTTCTTTTAAAATTACTCAGGCATAAAATTTACGACATCATGCAGCAAATGCAATAAAGAATTTGCTTTTTGCAATCTAACATGAAATGTATTCATTATAAATAAGTTTGATCCAATATCAATCTGAAGACTCCATAACATATAGTCTTTAGTATAATTCAATACATACATAAGAAGACCAAATTATAAAACAAAATTAATAATACCTGCTTTCTCTATCTCGATCCCTTAACTCCCTCTCCTTTTCTCTTTCCCTAAGCTCCTGCTCCCGACTCCTCTCCCTTTCATCCTGGGTGTTTTGATGCCTTTCTGACCGACTCCCACTTCCACGTGACTGTTCTCTCTCCTTCTCCTTATCCCTCTCCCCCTCTCTTTCACGGTCATGTTCCCGCTCTCTTTTGTCTTTGTCATGATCACGCTCCCGATCTCTATCTCTGTCCTTATCCTTTCCATTCTTCTCCTCTCTATCCCTCTTACTGTCCCTCTCTCTCTCTCTGTCCTTATGTTGCCAGCTACTCTTGTATCTGTCCCTCTCTCCATCTCTAGACCTTGAGCGATGACGGGATGACCCCCTTTCTTTCCTTCTATCACGATCACGTGTCTCATCTCTCAATTTGGAGCTCTTCAAGCGATGACCATCATCATCATCAAGATGTCCATCCTTCTCATCACTCCTATGCTTTGAACTGCGATTCCTTTCTCTCTCTTCAGATTCCCTAGCTCCACCACCACCATTTTCCCTTTCCCTTTCCTTCCATTTCGAGGGCTTAGGATTCTCAACTGTTTTCTCCAAGTATTCATACTCATCGAAATCCATTTTGCTCCTCTCTAAACAAACAACCTGCCGAACTGCTCGACTGATAAACTACAGCTGAAACCTTAATTAAAGGGAAAAAAAAAACAAATAAATTAGGGTTGCTCAAGAAAAAATAAAATAGCCCCTCTTCTGTTTCCCAAAAATCGAACGCATAGAAAGCACGAATTCATTACTTTCACAAGTCTCTAACCGGATACATATAAAAATGCAGGTATAATTGTATCCTCAACGAAAAATTAACTACTCACGGTCACAGTCGACAAATTGTAAAGTTAAAACAAATGCATGTTCTGATTGCAAAATTATAAAATTCGATCCAAACAATCAAACAAAATCAAGTAAAGAAATAACCAGACTTCAGGTTCTGTTTACAGTTTAATTACACTGACCTGGAAATCTCGATGCAGAAGCTTAAACTGAGTCAAAACGACTGAGAATACGAGTTAAAATGTGTTTAAAACGCGAGGTAGAGAAAGTCCGGGACTCTCTCTCTTTCTCCCTCACTCGTGCTTTTGCTAAGGTGAGGCCCTCGTTTTTTTGCCCATTAACTCCCCGACACCTATGTTCTGTGTAAATTACAAACTTTGTAATAAAATGGATAAAAACTAATGAATAAAAAAATTCCAAAAAGAGGTGAAAAAAATAGTTATATTAAAAAATAGTTTTCCTTTAGGTTTTCCAGAATTTTTTTAAAATGTATTCTTAATATTTCAAGGCATTATTATCAGCTATCTGCTCCGTCTAGGCATTATACCTTACAACTATACGTAACTCCGTGTGATTCGCCATTCATAGCGGGTGGGTATGCCAATTAGTTAGCCTAACGGGACAGAATGACCTCCTAATATAACAAAACCTACCATTAAAACCGTTTGGGTTACATCTTTATTGTATTATATAACTTATATAATACAATAATTATAAAATTAATCACAAGACCCAAAATTTCATTTATTTAATGAGATTTAATGGTTTAACTCAAATAAGGGTTCCACATCGAAAACAAAACTTGAGACTACCAAGTACCAAGGAATTTAACCATGTGACCACAAAACCAAGAAAAAAATAATAATAGATGTACTATTGATCGGTGTATCTCCTAACTCAACGAAACTCTTCCCAAAATTGTTCATAATACTGCATAATAAGATTATAGATATGGTACTACTCGGTCTTGATAAGGAATAATTTATTAATTTGTGATACATTCAAAAAAATCTCTGCCGCCCTATTTAATCAAGGCACATTACAAACAATATATAAGACAGAAGATGAATGATGATTAACAAACCGATGACCCATCATGATAGAAAGGAATTGTTTCCAGAAATGTTTGCCAATCCCAGACACTAGTGCCTAGTATCTTTACTGTCATCTTGATTATTCAGTACACTATAGTTATCTACTGAATATTCCCCATTTCTTATCTGTGCCTGTACTTTGGCTACCATCTGGTTTTAAACCTGGATTGCTTTGATTTGCCCCACTTCCTGCAGCGCCAGAATTTCCAGGAACATTGGCTTTTTGGTTGCTGAAAATTCCATAACTAGAAGACGGGTATCCGGGGACATTAGGACCAGAAGGTTCTCGCTTGGGTATGTTACTAGGAGGCCTAGCATTCCTAAAAACAGAAGAATCATTTCCAACTTGCTTTCTCTCTCCCATTGAGGGAGAGATGTTTGTATCAAATGGTGGTTGCCTTCTATGATTTGGAAACTGGGCTTCTGACCTGACGGAGTCTCTCATACCTGGACCCGAATTATCCACTGATCTAGTTGGTGGGAACTGATTCCTTGGTTCACTTCTTTTGTATCTATTTTCAACGCCTAGAGAAGGCTCTGGTGAGGAGTACTGAAGTGTGTCTTCCCTTGCAAAACCATGCACTGGCTGAGGATGTGAAAAGTTTGAAGAATTGAAATTTGCGGGCCTGTGAACTGTTTCTGGTGCAGGATTTGTTACTTTTTTTGTAAAATTCTGCATTGTTGGTGCTGGGATTGACAGGTGAGCCTCATCCATAGATGACTCATCTTCTGAGCCAATACCTGCAGTGCTTTCTTCACATGTTGCAGAGGTAGAAACATCACCTGAAGTTGTTGCTGCACCCTTAGAAACTACAGTACTTGTATCTCCATCAAGCTTGGATTTTTTACCACCTTTCTTAGATGGGCCAAATTTGACATGCCTAATCACAACATATGCCTGTTTTTTCTCCAAATGTGGGCCACTTTCAATAACAGATATATCTTCAATCTGCAGATTGTTAGAAATGAAGGTTGGCACAAGGAAGTGGAAAAAAATGCAGTAACTAAAGTGAATAAGAACTTTAAGAAAAATGAGAAATAAACAGTACCAAAGGAAGCAGGCGAGATAAGTATCCTCCCAAGTCCTCTCCTTCTTCTTTTTGACTCACAGGCAAGGCCATGCACTGTTCAAGATAGAGAGAAGACAATTAATTCATCTCAGAACAAATTGGTCAATCTCATGGCATATACAAGCAACACATACATCAGTCAATTTCCATGCAAGTACAAATTTCAGGACTTTTTGCATACCGTGTCTGCAAACAAATGTATAGCAAACAAACTTCAATGTAAATGCATGAATCATACAGCACACACAATATAAATGGATGAATCATATATCACACACAATAAATGACATCTATACAAGTCTAAAATATGGTTTACATAATATATCAAAAAAATGAAAGGGGAATTTAAGGCTCAGACAATTCGGCTCTGCATTTTCTAATACCAGAGAAAGTGGACAGAAAATGTTACCACCAGAATGAAAGACCTCTGTCTAGCAAGTACATTGTAAGAAATCATTTACCAAAAGAATTCACAGGATAACAGAAAGTACCTTCACCCTATAACCACGCTCTATCAGTCTTTTGACAGTATCTGCTTTCATCTTCAAGTCGTTTTGCTCCTAATGCAATAGCAGAGGTATGATGTAAACTTATGGTATGTATTTCTACTTAACAAAGAATTTTTTGCTCCTTCAACAGGATATTAGAATTATCTAAAGCTATGGATTAAATTTAAAAAGAGAAAAATGAAAGAATACAAAGTGACTTACAATTTTCCCAGAGAATCTAACCTCTTTGCAAGCTCCTTTTTTTAAAGTCACATCGGACTGCATAAACAAAAAACTGCTTAAGACAGTCAACACTTAAAAGCAGACCATAACAATTAATCTAAAAACAGTCAATGGCTTAAGGGCAGAGAATAAGTGAAATGATTCTCTCACACAATGTGTATAAAAATGATTCTATCAAAATTACATGTCAAAATTAAGAGGAACCAGCAACCAAAGATACATATTATACCCTTTAGGGCTCTGGAAAGCAGAAGACATTAAAAATTTAAACATCAATGTCAAAGGTCGAAGGCCCAACTTATTCTGAGAAGAAGCATTCAAAATCAACCTCAAAATCAAGTTAATCACCCATGCAAAAGAAACTAAATAGAAGAAAGCTAAACAAAAAAGACAAAAAAAAAGAAATGCAGTGGTGTTAAAAAAACCAGTTATGATTTCATTGCTCTTGGTCAAAGCATTTGCATGAAATATAAAGCAATGAAAGTAAATTCCCCACCTTGGCTTTAGCACGTTCCTTTTCCTGTACTTCTTTCTTGTATTTCTCTCTATGGAAGTCCATGATTTTACAGACAGGTGGATCTGCATTTCTTTGAACCTGTAAAATATAATGGAGTCATTCTTTAGGCTAAAAGGGAAACTAGAGAAAAAAAAATGTAAAGCTTTATCAGTAAAGTACATCACATTCAAAGATTGAGCATATTAGAGAATTTCATGAGAAGTCATAACAATTTAAAGAAGAAAAATACAGAAACAAAAGCAAAAGCATACGGTCTAATACGGCTAAAAGTTCTGAGCTCTATTGACTGAGCATTCCCTCACAAGTCTGGAAACTTATTATATAAACCAAATGAGAATAGCAAAATATGGAGCTAAGGAATATAGAGGACAATATTTTGCCACATCCATGCCCCATTCATAAGAATTATATTAGTAACACTTCCCTGAGTTGAGAACATCAAGACAGAAATGAGGAGGATAAAAAGTGATTACAGAACTTATCTTAGCACATGCATTAAAAAATCATTATAATAATTGAATCATAGAATCATGAGAATAACAACAGAAGATGAAAGTAGTCTTCGTAAAATGCCACAATAAAATAGGACGATGACTTGCTCCAAGCATGCAGAATTTCCATTAGCAGTCATTCTTCTATAATCTTTTATAAACATGATGTATGAGAACACACTGAAAATTAAAAAATATATTTAAAAAAAAACCATAACATTGGAAAACATTACCTCAACCAAATCAAGGTTGAGCCTCCTAGCACGATCAAGCGCTTCATGCCTCGAGACAACTTTATGTCCTACATACATACATAATTTTAAATCACTTGTAATATATCTTACATGCAAAACAAAAGCTGATGCAGCTTCTACAGCTAATTTTGTAAGATCATACATACAAATGCTACATTTAGCTCACTGCTCCATTAAAACCCACCAGTAAATTTGAATTATTGGAATCTTCAATGTCTTCCCATTTATTCATCCTCCTTTTATCCTAAATTAGAAATTTTATAACATGGACACCTACAAAAAATTCCTAATATCTTTATAAGATATACCTTCGTCCAACACAAGTCGAACAAACCGAGCAGTAATTTGGTCATTTAAGCGCGGCCCATTCAGGTTCTTCTCTTCCTTCTTTGGCTGAGCCTGAAAATAAACAATAAAAATAATGAAGAAACCTCAAATTACTTCAAACGATATCACCCAAGGAACATCCACAAAAACTAAAAACTAATTACGCTTTAATGATTACTCATAAGCCAGAAACAAAAAAAACCAACCAATGAACAAACACTAAACAAAATATATCCAAACTTCAACAACAGAAAACAACAAAAAAAATTTGAAGTCACAACGTGGCAGTACCCAACAACAAAATATGATAAAAAGAAAAAAGAAACGAAATTCAGAAAAAAAAAAATTACAAAACAAACATTACCCAGATCGAACGAACAAAAAAATAATGCGGTCAGAACATATTAACAAAAGATCCACCAAATAAAGATTACCTGAATCGGAGCGGCAAAAAACCTGACATTGTTGCAAAAATCAGTGCGCTTTCTAATAATTCCCCAAAAGGGTTTCTCTACAGCACGAATGCTTGGCTCTGTAACTGTCACAGAGGAATTGAGTTGAGGAACTTGGGTGTAATATCTCTTCAACTGATGATTTAACAGTTTTAGCTGTTTTGATTGATTGATTCTACACCAAAAAGCCATCTCCGCTCAGCTGAATGCGCAACGAAGTAGCATTCGTTTGAGAAAATTTGAAGAGTGAATAAATAAAACCCCAACTAAACTTTTCGGAACTTGGGTGGCCAGTTTGATTGAACTTTGAAGTTCCTGATGTTTTGAGCTTTCATGAGGACATGGTGTTTTGACCGTTGGATCAACTGCATTTGTGCGGTTTAGATGAACGGATATTATGGTAGAAATAAGGTGGGTCCTTAGCGGGCTGGATGAGGAAGGCCCTCCCCAAATCGGTGGTTTCATGGTTAACTTTAGTTTTGGATTCAAATACAAATCCCTATCTATGTGGGCTGATCCAAGGCTGGGCCGGCCCAGGGTGGTAAATACTGTACTCGTTAGGTCTGGGTGGCTTTTCACAATATGAAAGCAATTAATGTCTTGTTTGCATATTAATTGAATACATTGTATACTTATTGCTTTGGAGACAAATCAAAAACTTTTAAGGGAGTGTTTGGTTTAAGTAATGCTTTATTATCAAAATATAAAGATTTTTTGAAGATAGATTACTTAGAAGATTGCTAGATATAAATGATTACTATATTTGATAAAATTTGATAGGTATAAATAATTATTGTGTTTGGTTAAAGGTAATAAAAATCACTAGTAAATTATTTTATTTAAATGTCCTTAAAAATATAATTATTGTTAAATATTTTTTATATTATTTATCATATTAATTAAAAATAAATTTATTTTTGTCTAAAAAAATTAATAAATTATAATTAATTATAATAAAATTCAGATTACCTTGGTAATCTTTAAATATTTAAAGTGAATGTGATAATCAAATTATCACTTATATTACATGTCACGTTAGTATTGGTAATAAAAGATTACTATAATATTTTATTATTGACAAATCAAATAAAAGAATAAAAGATAGATTATTAAGGTAATTTTTAAAAACTATAACTAAACGGCCGTAAAGGAGTGTATATTTAATGATATTTAATACTTTGGATGGTTTTTCTCTTTTAGGTGGTGAAAAAAACCACCATAAATACCCATCCATTTTTACTTAATGATACACACAACTGATCTTTGATTCTTCCATCCCTTCTACTTTCGTTTCTGTTTCTTTAATTTTCTTCCTCTATTTATAATTATTAATGTTATTAATTATATTTATAATACATTATTATTACAAATTGCTAAAATATATCATAATATTATTAATCTTTCAATTATATCATTATTTTGTTTGTATATTATAACTATGGATATCTCAATTATAATATTATCGTATTTACAAAATACAAACTATTAATGTTTTAATTATTATTATTCTTCTATTTAAATTTTTATTTATAATTGTATCTAATTTACAATTTAAAGTTTATAAAATTATGAATCTGAACCTGAAATTTTAAATATCATTTGTAATCTAAAGTTTATAAAATCATGAATATAGACCTGAAGTCATAAATATCACTGGAATATTTATTTATATTATAGTAATTATATCTAATTTGTCACTTGAAGTTTACAAAATTGTGAGAATATATATATAAAACTCGAAGTCTGAAATTTCATCAAAATATTTATTATAATTATATCTCATTTGCAACCTGAAGTTTGCATAAGTTATAAAAAGTATGAAATTGAAATCTGAAATATTATTTAAGTTTTATATACTATAATATTTTGAATATTAATTACAAAACTAAAAGTTTTATGAGTATGAGACAAATATGAACATGAAGTTCTAACATAATTTTCTTCATTATATTACAAATTTTTATTACTTTCATTAATCTACAGTTGGTAAAAATGACAAATTTTGTAAAACTTCAATATATTACCCTTCAATTGGATGAAAAAAATTACATTGAATAGGCGTCGGACACAAATTTTCATTTAGAATCTATGAGTCTTAGAGAAATAATAAAATAAGAAAATAAAACATCACAATAGAATAAATCTAAAACTATTATTTTCCTTCGTCACCACATCTATAAAGGATTACGAACAGAATATGTAGACAAAAGAGGCACTTGAGATGAGTGTCCAACCATTGCGCTTGGGATGCGTTCAATAGTAAAACTCTGTCAAGGGGGAAGTTAATAGGGAATACCATCGAGATCATGAAAACCTACTAAGTATTTATACTCACGACATTCTTTGTTCTATGTTTTTGCAAGTAGGAGAGATAGCAGGGCAGACGACAAGACAAATGGATTGACACACTGAGCTATAAACTTAGCTACTGTTATTTTGTTATATTGATGTATGTTTTAAAATTATGCACATTAGGAATAATTAATTTACTTGTAACTGTTAAACTCATTTTTGAGATACCTTCTTGGCATGTTGATTTAATTTCAATAAATACTTAGTATTTCATATATATTAAATGAAGTATTTCAATTTACACATTTATTTGCACATGACAGGTCTTTTCAGGGTAATTACCGCTAGAATATGTTTCCTAAGAGGGGTGTTACACTTATGCTTTAATACCACCTGACATAGAACAAGCTCTGATAAGGTTGTGATATCGTTTACAATGACACTTCGAGTTGATATCGTTCAATAGACGCAAAATGTTAATAAGAATTCAAAGCAATTCTTAAAAAAATTCAAATATGAAATTTATTGATAATTGATGAATTTGATTGACTCAATTAATGACTTGAACTCTTTATATAGGGTAATAACTTTTCTATTTAAAATATAAATCTTAACTCTATTATAATAGAAAATTATTAAATTTGAATATTAGATTAATTAGAATTATGAATATGAATTAATTTCAAATTATAAGAAACTATGATTATAGAAAATAATATTAATAGACTCTTAATTTAAAATTGAGTTTTCCTAAACAAATAATCTAAAAAATTCTTTATTATTTTTAATAATTTCCTAAAGTCAAAATATCCATAAATTCAAAATAAGGCTCTTTAAAACTTAATCATTAAACCGAAAATAATAGAAAATTGACTTTAAATTAAAAACTCGATAACATTTGAAAAGTTTAATTAAATTAAACTCTCAACAACTAGGAAACATGTTGTCTCACTTTGTCATGTCATTCTTAATTGTCATATTATATGCCACATCATCATATCCACCTTGGCTTGTTTCTTCGTCATCTTCAATGTGTTCCACTTTACCACTCATTTGTCATAAGTCTTTGATATAGAACAAGCATAGTGGATTTATGTTCTGATACCACTTGACATATGACAAGTATTGATGGAGCTGTGATATCATTCATAATGACACTTGAGGTTGATATCGTTCAACAAACGTAAAGAGATAACAATAATCCAATGCAATTTACAAAACAATTCTTAAAAAAACTCGTATATGAATTTTATTGATAATTGATAAATTCGATTGACTCAATTACAATAATTTAAGCCTTTTATATAAGCTAATGAGTCTCCTATTTAAGATGGAAATCCTAACTCTATCGGAATAGAAAATTGTTAAATTAAGATATTAGTTTAGCTAGAATTAAAAATATTAATTAATTCCAAATTTTAAGAAACTCCTAATTTAAAATTTGAGTTTTTCTAAATAAATACTCTTAAAAGTTTTTTTATTATATTTAATAATTTCCTAAACTTAAAACATTTCTAAATTCAAAATAAGACTCTTTAAAACTTAATAATTAAACCCAAAATAATAGAAAATTGACTTTAAATTAAATCCTCAATAACATTAGAAAAATCTAATTAAATTAAATTCTCTACAACTAAAAAACATGTTATCTCGTTTTGTCATGTCATTCTTGATTATCACATGATGTGTCATGTTATCATCTCCACAATGGTTTGTTTATTCATCATCTTCAAAGTTTTTCACTCTACCACTCACTTGTCACGAGTCTTTAATGTCATTAATAGTATTTTTCTCTTAATTCGTTCCTTCTATCAAACCTCTCTTTTACGTTTGATCTTCCATCGACCTCTTTTATTTTCATGTCTTACCTTTATTTTCCTTTCTCAAGTTGAATGTTTTGGTTCCCTGTAAAAAATGTATAGTCAAAGATTTTCCAACTATCCATAATCTGTTTTAGCTATATTTTAGAATGTAAAAATTTTACGATATTTCACTATTTAAGTCATCATTAATTTATTTCTATGACATTTTACTATTTACAAAATTAGTAATTAGACATACATTTTACTCAAAATATCTCACTATTTAAGAAGTTAATGATTAGAAGATGATATAATTTTTATTTTTATTAATTTGTATGATGTATAAATAAGTAGAATTCATTTTCATATCCTTAAATCTAGGTATACTTTTATATATTTTAATTTTTATCATATAATTTGATATTATTTTATTTTTAACTTATTTCTAGATTAATTCAAAATATATAATTGACGCTTGTATGGTTTTATAGTAACTGAAAGATCCACTCAATAATTTCTCGTATTTATCTGATTGGAAAAAAAAAAAAAAAGGGAAGGCCGAAACCTTTGTCGTAGATAATCTTTTTTATGTTATAAATATTGAAAAAAATTAAATTCCTGCTACGTGTCAAAAATACGAGCACTCCCGTCATAAAATAAAATAAACGCCTCAATCAAAAAGATTTTGTCTCCTTTAAGATACTTAGACACCTCGACAAATATTAATGAAATTCGTATTCCCAAGTGACTCGCTCACCGACTCACTGCCACCCGTTCCCCCTCACCTTTTTAAATAGACTCACTACTCAGCAGAACAGTGTTTTTTTTTTTTTTTCGGTTTTTTGAGAATGAGCAAGAATACCAGGCCTAGAACCATCCTAGACAGTGCAGCCACAGTGATCGATGTTTGTCAACGCGAACTCGGCCTTCTCTCCACCCGGAACTTTGAGTATCGTCGCCGTGCCTCCCAGGTCTTCTTATACCTGGACATTCTTATTCTTTTTTTTTTTTTGAATGAATACATGTGGTTTTGTGTTTTATCGTTTTGAAAATACGATTATTAGATCTAATCGATTATTTTTTTTTTAATTTTCCTGGGAAACAAACGGTGGTAAATTTGCATACGATCTTATTTGGATAATAATACTTTGAGTGGGTTAGTGAGGAAGTTATGTTGCAAATAGTTTTGAAAATTTGTTTTTAATGTGAATGGTAGAAGAGCTTATTGGTAATACTATTGTATTGCTGTTGTTTATTGTGTTTTAGGATCTTGTTCTTCGACTTGATAGTTACAAGAAACTTGATAAACATCGAGGTTGTGTGAACACATTAAGCTTCAATGCGGATGTTGATATTCTGGTGTCAGGCTCTGATGACAGGCGAGCTATACTCTGGGATTGGGTAACTGGGCGTATCAAACTTTCATTCGATTCTGGTCATTATGACGATGTTACCCAGGCGAAAATCATGCCATTTTCAGATGATCGCAGCATTGTTACCTGTGCCATTAATGGGGAGGTAATTGCTTTTTCTTAAAGAATTGTACTGTGGCTTTACTAGGATCACATGAATAATCTGTTTTCATGATTCAGTCATGTTGTGAAAAATTTTTGTTAAACGATATCCATGCTCCTTCATAAGGCTGGACTCGAACCGAGCCAGCTCTAGCTCTGCCACGACAACGATTACAAGTTAGTCCTCCAATGTTTTCTTGCAGCAGAGTGGAAAATTAACTCTGCCACGTGTTGTAATGACAGAAGTTTACTCAAACAATACAGCCGCCCGCATTTAATTCTTTGCAGAATACATTTAAATAAACGAATTTTTAATTTGTCTATAACGTCTTGAACAGGAGAAGCGCAAATTCCTCTATTGTCATGTTAATCCATCTGGGAAGGACTGTGCAAGATTTCAGATGGGAATCAGAATTGCAGCAAAATATTGAAATATAATGCATGCGAACCTCAGAACAACGATACCATGTTAAAAGACTTTAGACTTCGCACAGATAACAAGACTGCCATATTTAATGACTTTTAGTCTTCAACCTTACCGAGACTTCGCAGAGATGTGAACCTCAGAACAAGCTGCGAGGTGTCGCCGAGACGTTGAGATGCCCGAGAGGAGGGGAGTTCACGTCGTCGAAGCACTGATGAAGCCGGACAGATGGTCAAAGAAATGCCGAGTCGAAGACGAGTTCGGCGAGACTTCGAAATGCCGGAGAAGGTGAGGACTAGAGACGCCGAAGACATCTGAGACGTCGGTAAAGAGTTTGGACAGGAGAAGGTTAGCTTACTGTACTTGCCTGTGAACGCTTGTTTGTCTCATTTTAGATTGGGCCAACAATATGATTATATTATTCAACAAGTGCATGAGTTTGAAACTACGGTTGACTTAAACACTAGATTTCTGTTATGATTCAATTCAGTTTTTCTGTTAAGATCGATTGAGTCATTCTGTTTAAAAAATAATAATAATAATAATAACGGTCAACTGAAATTGAGTGTCATCAGCATTCCAGTCTTGCTAAACTCGTTCTCCCTCATTTTTTTCTCACACCATTCACAATCCCAATTTCTCCAAGAATGGCAGATGAAGAGACCTTTAGGCAACCCTTTCATGAGCTTTCTTGTGATCTTTTAAGTACCATCTTCAACAAACTTGATGTAGTTTGGATTTGCTCTGTTGCTGCAACGTGTTCAAGTCTTAAGAACCATGTTTCCCAAATCCTCTCTTGTCTTTCTCATCTTCAAATGCTGGTAGGTTTTGCAAGCTTCTTTCTTGAAGCTGTCTTGTCACCAAAAAACCCTTTCCCATTTTAAATAAATGCAGACATTATAACAATGGTAAGATCTGCTATGAAGAAAATTAAACAGACAAGATATTGATGTTCTGGATGCAATGCTCAATATTTTTCTTTAGAAAAATTTTCATCTGTTCTTCTCATAACAATTTAACTTGTTTATGATGCAAAATCCCTACCCCACAAGAAGCAATTGTTTTTCGCCTCTCTATTCAATACAATTTGATCTGTGAAAATGAACTACCTTTTCACATTGGACTAGAGCTTACCCACCTAAATCAGAAGAGAGGAGTTCCCTTCACAAGCTTCTGTGAGTATCTCAAATCCTCCATCTATGCTGCCCTGCTGCAGTGATGAATCTCCATCAGTTCAGTATCCCCCATCTCTTAATCAATTCTCCTTCAAGAAACCACTGTTCAAGATCATCCACCTTTACTGTATCAATGCATGTACAAGCCATTAGAGTTATCCCAATGGTCAACTTCCAGCTCCTTACCACCCAACTCAACTTTTAAGTTTGGGCTCTTTCTAGCAAAAACATCTTTAAAATCTCTGTTTCCAATCCCTTTCACTCCCAACCATCTCAACCTTGGAAAGTAAGGTTTCTCTAGCCACTCGAATGCAAGTTGTGTAATGCCACCGCACTTGTAAACGTCCAACAGCCATAAGGTACTACCATTCCAACTGTTGTCATCAACCTGCATGGTTGCTAATGCCTTAATTGAGGTGTCACTTATCTGTGGGCATCGTCGCATCCATAGTTCAGAAATTGGTACCCGACTTTTTGCAAGTGCCAGAATTCCATTATCTGAAAAATTGGGAAGATTCGATAGGTCTAATTTCTGCAACCGTAATTTAGAAGAGCTATCAAAAAGAGCAATGATCCATCTGTCTGTAAGTCTCTTGCATCCTCTAACAGACAAGGAAACCAATGAACTGATGACTTCCTCTCTCAAAACTGACATACCCAAATCAGTTATATTCAATTCATTCAACAATAAGATTTTCAATTGAGGCTGAAAGGTGATTGCTTGGAGGGCTTCATCACCAAGGCTTTTGCACTCTCTCAAGTCCAGAGCTTTTAGAGTTGTAATAGATGCCAAAATCATTATTGCTTTGTTGGTTATATGCTGACACCCTCTCAAGCTGACATGCCTTAACAACAGTGAGGTTGCAAAGATGTCATTGCGAAACGGATCAGTTAACATGATCCCCTGAAACACTCCAAGCTTGTCTAGGTTTGAGCAAGAAGACAGTAATGTTTTGTAACCTTTGTTTGTAATGCAACAAAAGCCACCAAGACAAATGCTTTTGATCTCTGCACAATTATGAGCCAGGAAGGAAATGCCAATATCATTAACTTTTTTGAAATAGGTATTTGCAAACTCCTGGCTACGTATTAGTGATAGATGTTTCAATGTCCCCTGCGGATTAAGCTTCATGAGGCCATTGTTGGTGAGGTCAGTACTTGGTTGTACAGAAGGTCCGTCCCGAAGATCCAAATGAATTAGTAACCTTCGGGACGGACCTTCTCTACAACCAAGTACTGACCTCACCAACAATGGCCTCATAAAGCTTAATCCACAGAGGACATTGAAATATCTATCACTAATACGTAGCCAGGAGTTTGCAAATACCTATTTCAAAAAAGTTAATGATATTGGCATTTCCTTCCTGGCTCATAATTGTGCAGAGATCAAAAGCATTTGTCTTGGTGGCTTTTGTTGCATTACAAACAAAGGTTACAAAACATTATTGTCTTCTTGCTCAAACCTAGACAAGCTTGGAGTGTTTCAGGGGATCATGTTAACTGATCCGTTTCGCAATGACATCTTTGCAACCTCACTGTTGTTAAGGCATGTCAGCTTGAGAGGGTGTCAGCATATAACCAACAAAGCAATAATGATTTTGGCATCTATTACAACTCTAAAAGCTCTGGACTTGAGAGAGTGCAAAAGCCTTGGTGATGAAGCCCTCCAAGCAATCACCTTTCAGCCTCAATTGAAAATCTTATTGTTGGATGAATCGAATATAACTGATTTGGGTATGTCAATTTTGAGAGAGGAAGTCATCAGTTCATTGGTTTCCTTGTCTGTTAGAGGATGCAAGAGACTTACAGACAGATGGATCATTGCTCTTTTTGATAGCTCTTCTAAATTACGGTTGCAGAAATTAGACCTATCGAATCTTCCCAATTTGTCAGATAATGGAATTCTGGCACTTGCAAAAAGTCGGGTACCAATTTCTGAACTATGGATGCGACGATGCCCACAGATAAGTGACACCTCAATTAAGGCATTAGCAACCATGCAGGTTGATGACAACAGTTGGAATGGTAGTACCTTATGGCTGTTGGACGTTTACAAGTGCGGTGGCATTACACAACTTGCATTTGAGTGGCTAGAGAAACCTTACTTTCCAAGGTTGGGAGTGAAAGGGATTGGAAACAGAGATTTTAAAGATGCTTTTGCTAGAAAGAGGCCAAACTTAAAAGTTGAGTTGGGTGGTAAGGAGCTGGAAGTTGACCATTGGGATAACTCTAATGGTTTGTACATGCATTGATACAATAAAGGTGGATGATCTTGATCAGTGGTTTCTTGAAGGAGAATTGATTAAGAGATGGGGGACACTGAGTTGATGGAGATTCATCACTGCAGCAGGGCAACATAGATGGAGGATTTGAGATACTCACAGAAGCTTGTGAAGGAAACTCCTCTCTTTTGATTCAGGTGGGTAAGCTCTAGTCCAATGTGAAAAGGTAGTTCATTTTCACAAATCAAATTGTATTGAACAGAGAGGCGAAAAACAATTGCTTCTTGTGGGCTAGGGATTTTGTATCATAAACAAGTTAAATTGTTATGAGAAGAACAGATGAAAATATTGAGCATTGCATCCAGAACATCAATATCTTGTATGTTTAATTTTCTTCATAGCAGATCTTACCATTGTTATAATGCCTGCATTTATTTAAAATGGAAAAGGGGTACCTAATTTTGTTATTTTCTGATTTTTTTAATGAATGATTGAAGCTCTTAACAAAATGATGTTACCGCAGATGGGAAAAGGGTACCGTAGGTATAAATCATGCATATTTTCTTATTGATTATAGTATTTGAAGATTCATTTTTCGAAAATAAAAAAAAAATTGTTTTGTAGCTTTGGAATCCGATCATACACATAACATATTATCTATTAAATTCCTATGTTCTGGATTCGGGTTTCTTATTCTTGCTGATGTTTTTTAGAGAATGTTGTGTGAGTTTTACTAGTTACTGGCTTTATTCTTTTCTGAAAGTTGCATATGGTATTTTTGCACGTTTTTCTCTATCATTTTGGTAATCTGAGACTGTATGTGAACAGTATTTTTAAATAACTTCACTGTGTCTGTTTTCATTACTGCATGAGTTAACATCTTTATAATGTGGCTGCACTTGTTTTACTGTATGTAACCGTTTTATTTTCTTTGTTCACATTACCTGGTATATTGGCTGGAAACCAGAGATGCAGTGCTACTGGTGCAAAGGAAGGATTCAACCTTCACTTTCTTTGGTGTAACAATGCCCCGTACCTGTGATGTGTAAGAATGAATTTTTTTTTTTGGGTACTTGCTTGTGTGTGGTGTTAGAGATACTCCTGTTTTGCTTTATACTCCTAATGATGTATCCTTCATTTCTGTCGTCAATAATGTGCAACAATTTTTTTCTTGCTTGTCTGTGGTGTAAAAGATAGCCCTGTTGTGCTTCATTCTCCTTATAACATCTGTATAATGTGTCTGCACATGTTTTAGTGTATGTAACAATTTTATTTTCTTTGTTCGCATTACCTGGTATATTGGCTGAAACCAGAGATGTAGTGCTATTGGTGCGAAGGAAGGATTCAACCTTCACTTTCTCTCCTGTACCTGTAATGTGCAACAATGAGTTTTTTTTTGGTTGCCTGCTTGTCTGTGGTGTAAAAGATACTCTTGTTATGCTTTATTCTCCTCACAATGTGTCCTTCCTTTCTGTTGTCAATAATGTGCAACATTTTTTTTTTCTTGCTTGTCTGTGGGTGTGTGCTTCATTCTCCTTATTACATACTTTGCATCATAATAATTTTAACTTGAGGTTTAACATTTAAATTCATCATTAACTCAGTATCTCCTATCAGATTGCTCTTTTCTATGTCAGAAAAGACTATGTATTTGACTTTCTCATCTCTTCTCTTCATTTTGTCTGGGTTAAGTCTCATCTAACTGTCTGAGCTATTAGTCTCTCCTCAACTTCACATATTTTTTGTTTTGAGCATCCCTCTTATATTTGTTGGTCCGTCTTCACTTTTTTGGCCATTGATCTATTGAAATGATCTAACTTGCTTGATAGGTTTTCCCATTGATGATCTGGAGTGTGTCTTGATCACATTTTTTTAATAACTCTTACATATTCTTCACTCTACTTCAATGAATGTTGACTTGCTCATGTCTTTTTTTATTCCGTCATATACTATCTTATTCAAGAGTTCCATCCTGTCATCGCAATGTTACCGTTTTTTATCCTTTGGATTTGTGGACTGCCTTGATGGTGTTTACTTTCTATACTGTCACTACGTGTTTTACATATAGTGAAGGCCTTTGCTCTAGTAAAGCAGCCTATTGCAATTGTTTGGCACACTACCATTAGTCCTGGATGTGGCTCTCTCTCTCGCTGCTGGTTCCTTGGTTCAACTTGATCATAGAGAACTTCTCCCCTTCTCTAATGATCCTTTTGTTTCCTCGTGTTTTTTTTTACTTGAAAAAAAATGGAAAAAAAAAATTGAAAAAAAGAGAAAGGAAGTTAAAAAAAAACAACAACAAAGTATAAGAAAAATAAGGGGTATCTGTCAACTTAGCTTCTCAAGTTCCACTATTTTCTTTACATCTTGTCATTTCTTATCTACTTTGTTGCATCTTCACCTATTTAAACTATATATATATATATATATAAAGAAAATCTGAAGAAAGGGGTGTTGTCAACTCAGCTTCTCAAGTTCCATTATTTTTTTCTCCAACTTGTCATTTCATTTTTCTGTCTTGTATCTTATATATATTCACCTATTCAA
>NW_025401253.1:0-27905 GCF_011075055.1 Mangifera indica | reverse complement strand
TCATCGTGAATATTCTCTACCGAACTTGTGACTGTGGAAAATTTCAACTTTCCCAAATTTCATGTGCACACGTTGTAGCTATTGCAAGGTACGATAATCTTTCAGACTGTGTAGGATGGGTTAGTGCATATTACTTGATGAAATATTTACAAAGGGTGTATACAAAATATATTAATTCACTAAGAGATCAATCAACTTGGGCACCATCAAATATACTTGCGATTTATCCTCTAGTGATGGAACAATGACTATTCGGTCATCTTTCCAGCCTTGCAAGAAGACCTTCACAAGGAGAGGAAGTCTGACAATAAAACTATAGTCAATGTCATCAACTTGACCATAATCGCTTGAGTTATCCGAGTTTAACTCTGATGCCAATGGTTGGCTTGTCTCGCACATCAGGTAGCGGATAAGGACGAGGTAATTGTAGTCACGATGTAACCCATATGGTCGAATAGGTTATCATGATTAATTTTCTTTATTGTTTGATATTGTAATTTAATTGTATATATTTTGCATTTTTAATTCATCTGTTCGGTTTTGTCCAAATTTTAATGTATCAATTTTTTATTTTCAGGCTCTTACTTGTATGCAATGATAGTGGCTCAAAACAGTAAAATAGAATTACCTTGACATTTATTTTCATTTTCAAGCATCATCTCCCCATGAAGCATCAATGTTTGCCCTTGCATCTCTCCCTAAATCATCAATGCATCTTGCTCCCACTCAGCACACATCATCGCAGCATGCTGGCATGTTGCTACTGTATCTAAGAGCTGATGACTCTTCCATATTCTATTAAGAGCTATTGAAGATGGTCATATGATAAGCCATTATATGAGACATCCTTGGAAAGGATGTACATACACTATGAGAGGCCCTATGTGACTTTCGAGGGTGTGCAGTATAAGAGGATGACACCCATGGAGAGGATGCCTATCCAATATGACAAGTGCCAAGAATAACGAGTTGGGGCCCTCATAATGAAATATCTATACAAAGTGGTAGAGACTTGAGGGCTAGCCACATGGGTAGGAAAAACCTATACCAGGGGGGGATGTCATAGAGACATGGAAGACTTGAGACCTAGCACTTGAGGACCACAAAGATCTTTTGAAGGCTACCTAAAAGGCAGTAAGACAAATCGATAAGGTATTATCATTATCATTTGAAACTGTAAACTCGTCATCTGATGATACCTATGGTGCCTATTCTTCTATAAACTCTAGAGCTTGTATGCACCATTCAAAGTTATGCTCAATCTCAGTCGGACGTAATGCAATTATAATCCCCTTTTGAAACATGAAGGAAATTTATAAAAATTAATTAAATGAAAAACAAAATAATAAAATATAAATCTACCAATGAATAACTTATTAGAAGAGTGTATCAAAGTATTGATATGTCATCCCATGGTAGTAATATAATTATCTTCCACTTCAAGATATGAGAGACTTGATCATTTGCTTCCAACGGACATAAGACGATAAATTGTGAATCGTCTCATAAATCCAATACTATACAATGTATAACATTTATGGTTAGTATTTACAATCGTTTGTATAAATGTTAACTTCATCCATTATGCAATACTTACTTGGAAAGCAAGCAGGTACCCCAAAATATTGTTGCTAAACATTGGAAGCTGACTCATGTAGGGCGGGTAATGTTGTATACAATCCTGATATTTGTTATGTATGCCATTTCGCATTGATTCAACTATTTTATTCCATGTCACCATCTTCCATGGGTACCGACTAAATGTATCTAAATTGTTGGCTAAATGCAAAAAACAATACCGCAAACTTCACAATGTCCTCGTCATTGTCTTTCCAAATTTGATCGCCAACTGCTTGCTCGATCTCTTTATGGGATAACAACATATTAATTAATGTACAATCAACGTAGTTGGACACCTTTGTGTCCTCCATGAAATTAGACCAGTGACTAGCACAAACTCAACAAGGCTAACTCAAGACCATTTAATTTGAACCACATTTCTTTCACTGGGTCCCCTCAGTTAATCATATGAAGTAGCATCACATGCATCAAAACAACACTAAACCTTGACTCTATCAAATATAATAAGTGTCTAAAACAGGTTGTTTGAAAAATAGCTCTCTGAATGAGTGTTAGTTTGTTCCTAATTATAGTCACAATGTCTATCTTTGTCCAAAGTGACATGTGTACTCGAAATCTGTATACATCATAGAATTTGTATGCCCCCTCTTGGTAGTTGATTGCAATGCTTGAAAATATATTAATTCATTTATTACATTAATGAAAGATTAATGAAAGACAATCACTTTTAATCAAAGATTAATCAAACAAACTATATTATCATTAAATTAATATGATTGACGTCAACTTTATTTTAAAGTTATATTTTAAAATGATTTTTTTCATGACATATAAACTATACATGAAAACTATTAAATTTGATATGAAATTTCATTTATCTTCCTAATAAATGTTACTAATATTTTTAGATAACTAATTATACCCTTAGTTTTAAATTACCATACTTGAGTTTTAAATGTCATTTCAACTATGTTAATCTAAAAAATTTAAAACTCAATCCCCTATACTTGATAATTTTCATTCACCAGCATATATAAAACAAATTCTACTCAACTAACAAGCTTGAGTAACATTTAAAAAAAAATGGATAGGTGAGATGTAAAACAATTGGATAAAAAAAAGATTACTTTATTTTTTCATTCATTGCTTTGATTCTTGCTTAATGGATGCCAGAATTCATATTGAAAATAATAATAATAAGAAATCTAGAGATTAAAAAATTGTTAGAGTTCCCTTTTGATTATTTCATATTGATTGGAATCAACAAAAAGAAAATAGATAAAGCAAAGAAATGGAATTGGTGGCAGTGGTTAGTGGTAGAGAAGGTTAATGGCAATGCCAACCTTTGGCGTTGCCGCCAACCTGTCCTCCCTTAACCCAACAATAAATTTCAATTTCAATTAGCGTGAATTCAAATTAAACTATAATTTGATCTAAATCAAATTGAGATTTTTATTGAATTACTTAATTGGTAATTTACATTGAATTACTTAATTAAATTTGGATCGAATTAAATTGGTCCGATACAAATATGCTTTCATTTTTATAAGGAAACTTTAGCTATTGTCTTGCCATTACGTCGCCATTACAAATCCAAGAAATTTCATCGTCGGCCGATGATCAATGAAGTTGTTTATTGAATTTTCTTTGTGCATGGAAAAACAATCTGATGACCTATATTATATATATTTAGTACTCTTATGCTATATATTATATGATCTTCAGAAAATATTTGCAAAAGCATGCACATATGTACATTCACATGAATGAAAAAATGGAAGCAAACAAGCATGCAGAAAGTATCCTGCATATTCCTTATATTCTCTGTTATATTCTATGCAAATATTCTTTGCTTCTTTTCTTTGCATATATTTTATATTATATTTTTTTTTGTTTCATGCCAAGACCTTCACTGTATGTTCTTTACAGGTGGCTTATTAGATTATTTTTTGATGTGATGCTTCAATATGAGATTAACGCTAATAAGAATTTAGAAAAATAAGATCAATTGAGTTTAAAATTTTGTAGATTTAATCTAAAACAAAAATTTTTAAATTCACTTGATCTTATCTAACACATATATAAATCTTATTTCAATTATTGATACTAAATATCTACATATGTTATCTTTCTACAATGCATAAAAAAAAAAATAAATAGTATTGCCTTTGTCTGGTTTCTTAAGGTTGAAGATAACGGCAATTTCGGTATTTCGGTATTTCGGTGTATAAAGTGGTAAAAATGTTTAGGGTATGAAAAGAGTGATATAAATGTATACGTGTGACTAAATTAGGGTAAAAAATTCAATATCCCTTTTTTCAATTTACCTTGCATCTGTTAGGCTACAGTGGACCACAACAGGTCAAAATTTACCATAACAATCCCTTCCAGCAATCTGCCTCCTTCACCAACTTCTTGTCTCTCCATATCTGCCATTAAACCGTATCTTTCTCTCAGCTGCAATCTTCAAAAGCCCAACTTTCCTAATGTATGTTGGGTCAGAATGAATTGGTTTCATATTAATATAAACTTGATTCAATTCAGTTTTGGATAGACTTGAACATAATCACAAATTAGATTTTGTGTAAAATAATCTATCATTACATATCAAGTTAATAGGTTGTATTGAAAATTATAATGTTTTTAAAACCAAACTAGGCTGATCGGTTTAATTAGTTAAACTATGAACTAGACTATACTCTAATTTGGTCTATATATAAATATTAACTTATTTAAAATTTAGTCAAATTTAATAAACTCATTGAACTAGAAAAACTATTTAAAGCCAATAATTTATAATTGATTTTTTTCATCTATATAATAGAATGTCAATTGATTTTTTTCATCTATATATTTTAATATAAAAAATATAATAAATATTTGATACTATTTAAGAAATATATAATAATTTGATAACAGATTGAATCAATCAAATCACAAACTTGTGAGATGACTAGTTCAATCAATAATCTGATTTTAAAAACATTAAAATATTGATAGCTCCACGGTCAACTGTATCTTCTTATTAAGTTAGATTACCTTATGCAGGAATTTACTAATAATTTAAAGTAAATTAATAATCCACATTTATTTATTTCTTAAATCAATTATTTTAAAACTAAGATTAGATCTATTGATCCCACCTACAATTGGTGTTAAATGTGATCTCTGTCGTGGTTAAAACTCTTTCTAACGATTGAATTAAATTACTTCGAAGTTTAGTCGAGTTAACAGTATAAAACCATGACTGAATTGTTGAATAAATTCAATTTGATCGTCAAGTTAAATTCACATAGTCTTATTCATAAATTAAAACCCTTTTACATGTATTTCATCTTCCAATGAAACTATACATCCACATTTTTATAATATAATTTAATTACATAGATGATATGTCATTGTATAATTAAATGAATTTCAACTAAATATTAAATAATATTCAATCATATGATGATATACTATCTGTATATATAAATTGTGTATAAAAAATAACAATAAAACTATGTATACGTATTTTTGATACACAATTTGTATATACAGATGAGTGTTATTATGTGATTAGATGTTTCTTTATCATATAGAGACACATATTTTAAAATCACTTAATTGTATGATGACATATCACTGTGTACATAAATTGTGTACCAAAAATAAGTACACATAGTATTGCTCAAAAAATATATACACATACTATTATTCTTTCATCTTCATCTGTAAAGGCGGTGATTTCTTCCGCGGAATGCAACTCCATTAGCATCACCTACGTTGGCATGGGGCTGCTGCTGCTCTGGAGCTGGGGTGCTGCTTGAATAATTTGATCTATTTCCATTCAGACGGTAGCTTCTTCCTCGGAATGCCACTCCAGCCTGTGGATTGCGCTGCACTGGGGAGTTTATTTGGACGCCCACGCCCCAGTATGCAACCAGTTTGTGACTTAATAAATAGCCATTAAAGATAACCAATTAAGCTTGACAACTAAAGACTAAATGCTAAAGCAAATACAACAATGAAAAGGACGCACCCACAGAGGAGTCTTGAATCTGTATTTTCCGCCGGCGAGAGGTTGAAGAACAGTGAGGAAGTAATAAAGATTTCCGGCAACCATTCCTAAAATACCTGGCAGTAATGGATTCCCAAATATCAAATCCAGTGCTAGCATTGCCCATGGAAGATAGAACCCCTGTCAATGTTTTCAAGTTACTTGCATTAATCGTTTCTATTCACATTCATAAAAATCAACCCAAATCAAAATTGAACCAAAAAAGCCTGGAAAGGGTAGCTTGACTGACAAAAACTGTACAATCCTATGAAGTCCAAGGAGGTTAAACCCTAATGTGAGCAGCCTACTTGGGTGGGATTCTTCGTCATAAAATAAAAATATTGAAAAAAAAAAATCTTTTCTCTTGACCTTCAATGACACAACTCCATAGATGTTGATTCGAGCATTTGGGTACTCACGACCCAAAATATAAACCATCATGAATACCAAAGAAGCTCTCAGGAAAGGAGTCCACAGAATTGGGACAGCAGCCATCAGCTGTAAGTTTGATATTCACTGTGTTAATGCTTTTCTATTTTATGGTGAATTTTTGCCAGGCAGGAAGTGATCCAGAAATTTAACGTACAAACCAGTAATGAGATTGTCCCAAAGATTAACATCCATAGGAAGTCAGCAGTCCTTTTGTCGAAAGGCCCTCTCTCTAGTGAAACACCATATTTTGCTCTATACAATTTTAACACGAATGAGTAAATATAATTTTATTTAAAAAGTCATTTATTTAATATTTATAATCTGACTTCCAGTTTGCATTAATATATGGTTTGTTTCCAAAACATATTCTGTTCGAGAGTAAGCAGTAAAAAATGTCTTACATGATTATGAGACGAATTGCAAAAGGAAATGAAAATGGACCAAGGTAGAAGAAGTTGCTGACCTTCCCCCAGCTCAACCTTAAACCCTTTTTTATGCATTTCGTTTTGTTTTTACTCATATTGCAATTCAGGAGATATTGAGGAACATTTTATTTTAGTGCTTAAACTTGACATCATGTTCATTTTGTTAGCTATCTTGTTTATATTTTTTTGACAATGTTAGTGGCCAGGTACTAATTTTGCAGATATACTCAGTTACCTAGTTAACCACATTTAGTTGTTATTCTTCAAATGTTTAACTTGGTGTTAATTTTGGAACATCCTGTAAATACCATGTTAAAAATGTCTTTCCTTAAACAAAGCATGACTTAGTTTATTTCTTGTATGGATTTTGGATATATATATTCTTTTGATATATGTTTATTGGGGAGTTGCTTATTTGATGATTGAATTTAAGGCTGAATGGATAATATTTCTTTTTGATTCCTATTTGAATAATTGATTTTACTGCCTTGTGTTTGATTATGATGGTTGATTGAATGACTTTTGGATACATAATTTTGGATAGTAAGTTGTTTGATGATGATAGATATGGATGGATAATGTTTTTTATGTCATAATTGTTGATTGAGTTAGCTTGAAAATTGAATTGGAGTTTGGAAAGAAGTTTGGATGGTTTGAATGCATATATTGGAGTGCCTTTTGAATGTTACTTGTTGTCTGAAAAAAAGAATTTTTCGAAAATACAGAAATACTATGTCAAAATTTTTTAAAACCTTATCAAATGGACTTGTTTTAATACCAAAATTTGGTAAATATATTTGTTAAAATGTGTTAAAGTAAGGGACAGTAAATATGCATTGAGAAACGGAGAGAACTTTTGTTCATAGGTGTTGTTTATCCTTGAATTGGCAATCAAATAAAAATAAAAATTTAATTTATCTTTCCGTATTATTTTTTATTAATACCAAAATGGGGAAGAGATGGGCTGAATTGAAATTCTGTTCATTGAAAAGACTAAAAATATAAGTTGAAATGTCTAACATTATTCAAGAAATGTGTTAAAAAATTACCAAAAGGACAATTTGAAAAATATAGAAACAGGCCATATACGACTGTGTATAACACTTACATGACCATGTACAAGCCAAACACGAGAAGAAATTGTCTATGTAGCCTCTACATGCAAATTTGGGTGAAGTCAATATGGTCCCCATGATACATGCTTGTGTGTCTTACAACACACACCCATGTATCTTTGGGATCAAGAGCACAAGAAGTTTTCATTGTTCAAATCTAGTTGTGCTTCATGAATAATTCAAAGGAGGAAAAGATACATACTCATGCATAGACAAAAATTTAAACATTCGCTTTCTCATTCCTTTCTCATTTGATTCCATTGATGGCTCTGAAATCTTGGAAGAGTATCAACTATAAGGGTAGGACGACTATGCTTCTTCAAGAAACGTTCATTCCTACAAATGTTAAGACGAAAATTCAATCAATAAGAGCTCTGACCAAGGTTTGACCATGCTTTGAAAAGAAGAAATTTAAGTAATACACGTTCGTGTATCATGGCAACACGCTTGTGCATCGTGTAAATTCATGAAAAAAATGTCCCTTTTGAAGCTCAACAGATCTTTTAGCCCATCCAATGATCACATAAGTTATTCCAACCATCAAAAAATATAAACTGAATATCATTTGAAGGGGAATAGTTTTGAGATTATACATGTAAAGATCATATGCTTATTCTTCTAAGAAAAACTCTTTCTCTAAGCTCATAACTTATATTGTTGAGAGAATCTTGTAATCATTTCTGTATCAACCTTTCTAGAAGCGTTTACAACCAAATTTTTGTATTAAAAAAATACTTACGTGAAATTTCAGATAAATTATTGTGGTAAACACAATCTTGGATCAACTAATATACAAGAGCAAAATCTTGGAGAATTATTGTAAAGAGAGGATTCTTTACTACTGAAATTTCAAGTGGATTGTTTGAAAAAGTGGACATAAGAGGGTTAGAAAGGAAAGCTCCGAACCACTATAAATATTGAACATTTCTTTTCCCTTTCTTTAATTTATGCCTTATATTTGTGTTATGTGTTTGATAAATTATTGAATATTGTGTATACTTGACTATTTTGTTGAAATTGCTTGTTTGATTAACTTCCAGTGTAAATTTACTTAAAATATTTTATTTGGCTTAATTTTGAAATAATTTTATTCACCTCTTTATAGTATTACTAGTCCTTTGAGGTTTTCACCGTTAAAATATTAATAACATGTTTAGTTATAATTTCCAAAATCTTGAAGGTATAATTGTCTTCAATGGGCAACTTACTATAAAACAAAGGAAGAAACAGTAGGAAGCCAGGGCAGGAAGGCTTCGCCTGAAGAGGTAGCCATAAAATACAAGGAAACTTACCCGAAGGTGTTTTTATATTATTTTCCCGAAGGGTCAGTCGATTATCTGGTCATCAACTGAACATTCGGCGTAAAATCTACTTCGCTGTCGGCTTCTTCTTCCCATTTGTGTCAGTGGATTATCTTTAGAATCTCTCATCATCGAACTTGATGGCTTCTTCTTCTTCTTTAATTACTCAATTTAAGTATGATGTTTTCCTTAGTTATTTGGATGTAGCTGTCCTCTTCAATTTTATCCGTCATCTCAATAAAAGCTTTACTTCGCAAGAAGATTAAGACTTTCATCGATGATGGAATTCTTCCTCAAGAAGATATTCTGCTATCTCTTCCGCATGCTATTCAAGAGTCAAAGATATCACTTGTCGTTTTCTCGGAAAACTACGCTTCTTCTGGATGGTTGCCTGAAGAGGTTACAAAGATTCTTGAATGCCGACGTTCATACGGTCTGGTAGTAATACCAGTATACTATCACGTAGATCCAGTAGATGTAAGGAATCAGACTGGGAGGTTTGGGCGTGGATTTGGTTGGGTTGAAGAACGTTATAAGGAGAACCCAGAGAGATTAGCACGATGGAGAGATGCTTTGAAAGAAGCAGCAAATATTTCTGGCTTTTCTTCTGATGCTATTAGGTGAAACGTCTCTTCTTACATTATACTTTCATTTTATGCTTATTTTGTTTTTGTCAAGTTATAGAAAATTCACTTTGTCTTTTGGTTTTTAAATAGCCCTTTCAATCCCAGGCAATTGAAATGCATTCAATTTTCATCATATTCATCTTACTCTTTCCTAGATGTTGGATTGTTTGATGATTGAGATATACCAATTACTGAAGGAAGCAGCTGGTTAAATATGAGAAATTTAGTAATTTCATTGATTAATGAATTGAGAAATTAAGATGTTCTTAATTATACATAGTTTTATTGCTGTATATTTTATATGTAACCTTTATCTCTGAATCTGAATCACTGGGTTGGAGGTTTCTTTCTGTGTTTTTCCTTGTCATGGAGGCAATATCAGTGGTGTTGGATGTATATGGAAAAAGCAAAAAGAATTTTCTTCTTGCTGCATTTGTCTTGTCAGCCTTTGGTTTTATTATAACCATATACACTTTTATCAGGAAAAGAAGAACTGCAGCATATAGACAAAAACCTGTGAGGGAACTTGCGTGGGTGGAGGTTGCCTTCTCTCTGCTCCAATTAGTTACTTTGTTCATTCAATATATTCTAGCTGTTGCAACAGTAAAGAACAGTTACATCCCATCGCTTTTCCCACAAGTCTTTGCCCTTCTTGTTGTTGTGTTTTCTTTAAAGAAGAAGCAAATTTCGCATAGCCAGGTACCTATTTGAATTTATTAATTTGGCTTGGTGTTTCATGTGCCCTTACTCTTCTTAGCATTTGACTTCCAATCAAATACTATTAATCTCATTGCTGCATCGTGCAATTTTAAGAGTATAACCTTCTTTAATTAAACAAGTAGGTAGCATCTCTTGCTTTTGACCACCTTAATTTCATGTTTGTAACGAAATTTCTCAAAATTTAGGTAATTTATATAAACATCAATGCTTGTAGAGTAGTATAAGTATACTGATTAACATTGAGTGTCTCATGATTAGCCACTTATTGTTTTCTTTTGTAGCTAATGGGTATTCAATAAAACTATATGTATCTAATTTGAGTACACAAATGGGTACACATTTCATGTATGTTATTATGTAATTAGATAATTTTTAATTAAACATTATGACACACATAAATGTGTTCTCAAAGTAGATATATACAATATTGTTCGAGACAATATTTGATGTAAATATCATTGTTTTTCATTAGCATGTGTATTTGTGTTGTTTGTTTGTGCAGAGGTTCTTGGATCAATTTGAGGTCCTTGATGATGGAAAACAATGTTATCCTAGTGCAATTTCTACATGTATTTATTCATATGCGAGTTTTAGCATTTGAGTGTTCTTGTTTTAGGCTGTTATTGATATTGTAAAGATTAATGCTATTACATATATAAATAGATGTGATGATCATGCAATATTGGCGTGTTAAAGTGTATTAACTTCATATTTTTTATTGGTAGAACTATAATTAGTGATCCATCTATTCCATGGTTGGTGCTTGTCAAAAGATCTTCTTTCTTTGCTCAAATTTTCACATAGATTCTACTCTCTTATCCTACAATCCTTGTGTGTTTCTAATTATTATATTTTTCATTTCTAATTAAAATGTTATTTCAATGTAGTGTTTTTCAGTCATATTTCATCCTCAGAATGACATGTGTCTTGTTTGTTTTTTATACATTGTTTAGAGTTGTAGAGTACATCTCATTTTCTTTTTCATGGATTATACTATAAATTGGAGAGCTGATGCTTGGTTTTCAACACACGAAAGGTCTTGCATTCACATGACTTGGAGTGATTGGGGTGCTATATCTCTTAAGGTATGCTGAGTAATAATGTTTAATAGTTATTTGTTATTTCTAATTCTCTTGGCGCTTCAGTTGAATCCAATAAGATGTAACTACCTAGGATTCTCTCTTTCATTGTTTGATCGATGTAAGTTACCAGAAAATAAAGAAACCAAGGAGCATAAATCCTTTTTTAAAGAATGAATCAGTTTCAACTAGTTTAAATTGGCAATTATCAAAGGCTTAAAACTTCTAGCCCCAAGGGCAAAATAAAAACATTCCCTTTTAGGAAATAAGTAAAAATTTGTACTCTTAGTATATTTTAGACTTTAAGAAATAGACTTAATTGAGTGGCTAGAGTTTTACTCTTTTTACCCTCGATATTCAAAAGTGTTATTAATCTTTTACATTTTCCTTGTAATTAAACTTCAAAGTGTCTGTGATTTTTTCTGGGTTCACATATAAATTCTTTATGTTATTTTTCTTTTGCGTTATTTATAGTTTGTTTTCTTTTATTATGAATTCTTTAGGTTTCTGCATAACATATATATATATATATATATATATATATATATATATATTTGTTTTATTCGGAATGTATTTTGTAGAAATAAATTCTAAAAAATAATATAATTTTAGGGATATTAATTAAAATCAACAAAAAATTTTTCGCGTAAACCTTTTTAGGCAAACGTATAACGGTTTTATTTTATAAGCCAATTTACTTTCAATTCCAAAAATATCCTCTCCCAGCTTATCACATCACTGTCAACGATTTACGTCACATTCAGCCGCCTAAAATTTTCTTAACAAATTTAATAATTTTTTATTCGAATTATCCCTAATCCACGTTCTAAGAATTAAAAACATACTTAAAAATTGATAAACTTTTGATTAGGTTTCAAATACAGATAGTAACAAAAAAATAGCATAGATGAGGAGAATGATAAGTGTGAACTGATGTTGTATTATAGTGCGTATGAGGAGCAAAAGGTGCATACAGGATGCGTGCAGGGTGCGTATAAGATGCTTATAGAGTGCGGGGTGCATAAAACTCATTTTAATATATATATATATATATAAAAGGGTGCAGAGAGGGTGCGTGCCGCACCTCTGTTTTTATATATATTTATATATAATAATATTATATACTTAAAAATTATTATTATTATTTATATATATTATAATATTTAATTAAATATTATAATATATATATATAAATAATACTAATAATTTTTAAATATATATTATATTATTATATATATTTATTATATTTTTTAAATATTATATTATATTATTATATGTAAATATATACAAAACAAAGGTGCGATGAGGGTGCACACTCTCTTTGCATTCCCATGTGTTAGATTTTAAAATGAGTTTTACACAGGCCGCACGCACCCTTTACTCCCCATACGTACTGTGATACAACATTAGTTCGCACTTATCATTCTCCTCATCTATGTTATTTTTTCGTTACTATCTGTATTTGAAACCTAAACAAAAATTTATCAATTTTTAAATATGTTTTTAATCTTTAGAACATGAATTTGGGATAGTTCAAATAAGAAATTATCAAATATGTTAAGAAAATTTTAGGCAGTCGAGCGTGACGTAAATTGTTAAGAGTGACATAATAAGCCGAGAGAGGATATTTTTGAAATTAAAAGTAAATTTATCTGTAAAGATAAAACCACTATACGTTTGCTTAAAAAGATTTACGCAAAAAAAAAAATTTATCGATTTTAATTAATATCTCATAATTTAAAGTTAAGTTATTGAAATATTATTAAAAATTAAAAATAAAATATTTTTAAATCATAATGGTTGACTATAGTTTTCTTGAAAATAATAAAATATAAATAGGAAAAGAAATAAGCACTTGACAGCATCTTTTTATAATTTTGTCTGAAAAAAGTTAATATTGTGACAATACATCAAATTAATCCGTGGTAGTACCAAGGGCAAGGGGATGAGGGAGAATAGTAAATGATTTAATAATTAAAATAAAAAGGATACATGTACTATTGGTTAAGGGTTGTGCAGAGGGATTAGGTGGATGGGACCCCAATATAAAGAATATAATAGGAGTTGAGGAAAGATACAAAGAAGGAATGAATGGTTCTCCATTATTTATTTTTATTTTTTAAAGACACGAGCGGTAATGGACAATTGAAAATGATATGACACGGTTGGCATCACAATCAAGCATCCCAAATTTGATTTTTATGAGTTTGACTAAAATTTTTTTATTTTGAACACTTATCTAATAACTAAAGTAATTATTGAAATAAATTATATGTTTAAGAGTTAATATTATTAAAAATTAAAATAAAATATTTTTAAATTATAACTTTTTTAAAAACAATAAAATAATATATTTCATTGTCTAATTAATTTAATAATTGATATAAGAAAGAAAAAAAAAAAAGAGGACTTGACAATCTCATATGGGACACATTTTTCATAACTTTGTCTGGAAAAGTTAATCCCGTACAGTACGGAAGAGGAGGTGATAAGGGAAAATAATAAATTATTTAATTATTAAAATAAAAAATATAAATATATTAGGAATAGGTGAGACATCCCAATACAAAGAGTTTTTTAATAATTATATCAACACATAAAAGAAAACAATTTCAAGCCACATCATTGAAATATAACTAAAATTTAAAAAATTAAAAATAAAAATATTTTCAATTCATACTGAAAACAAATGATTAATTATAAATTTATTAAAAATAATAAATTATTAAATTTTATTGACCTGTTAATTCAACAATTGATATAAAAATATGTATAATGAAAAGAAAAATAGGCAAAATACAAAAATAGAGGACTTGAGTTCTGACTGTACCACATGGGTGCATTTTTCACAACACTTCGTGAAAAAAGTTAATTCCGTGACAATACAGAGGAGGAGTTGAGAAAATAATGGATCTGTATTCATTTTCCTTTTTAACTCTAGTCACTTCAATAATTAATTTTTGCAAGACGCACCAAAATAATGGACAAGAGACCAGGAGTCGCAGCAGTGGGGGCAAGATCATGACCCTTCTTTTAATGTTGTCATTGATGAGGCCACCATTAAAAGCTACCTTAAATTGCTTTATGATGAAGCAAAACTTCAGAAAAATGATTCAATTGTGACATACTGCTCGACGTAATTTTAGCATCATACAGGATACAAATAACTATATCAGCACACAAAGAGTATAATTTCAAAGCATATTGTGGAAATGTTATTAAAATTTTTAAAATTATAAATAAAATATTTTCAATTCACACCAAAAACAAAGGGTTAATTATAATTTTTTTAAAACAATGAGCCAGTAATTTTATTGGCCGGTCAATAATTGATATAAGAAATGAGAAAATACAAAATTAAATGGCTTGACTACATGACATGGGATGTGTTTTTCATAACTTTGCCTGGAAAAAGGTAATCCCGTGACAGTAAAATTAATCTAGATAAACAGAGGTAACTTCAGCTTAAAATTAATTTAATTTTAAATTCTATTAAAATTAATTTAAATTTAGATTATTTATAAAAGTAAATTTAATTATTTTGTTCAAATTTGATTTATTTAATTTCAATTTAAATTTAAATTACTCAAATAGAATCAACCCTAACTAAAACCTCATGTACAATTATTATAAATTCAATTGGTTTAATGGTTTTATATTATCAAAATAACAGTATCAATTTAATTTAATTTGATTAAATTAAAGTTATTTTAAGTATGTATTTATAAGAAATACCAATAAGGGTATTAATAATGATTTGTCATTATGTAATTATATGTTATTTTATTTTTAATTTAAAATTATTTTATAATATAATAATACAACATCATTGATAAATGATAAATACATATAATTTTATTGGACCCTGAATAAACTTTTTAACAGGACTAAATAGTAAAAAAACGATATGACACGGTTGGCATCACAATCAAAACATCCCAGAGTTTATTTTTATGACTTTGACTAAAATATTCTTTTATTTAGAGCACTTTTCTAATAAGAAAAGCAAATTAGAGAAATAAATTATATGTTTAAGAGTTAACGTTATTAAAAATTAAAATAAAATATTTTTAAATTATAATGATTAATTATAATTTTTTTAAATATAATAAAATAGTATATTTCATTGATTAGTCAATTCAATAATTGATATAAAGAATAAAGGTCAAAAAATAGGACTTGACAACATCATATGGTACACACTTTTCATAACTTTGTCTGAAAAAAATGAATCCTGTGGCAGTATAGAGAAGGGGGTGATGAGGGAGAATAGTAAATTATTTAATTATTAAAATAAAAAATATAAATATATTAGTGGTAAAAGGTTGTGTAGAGAGAATGGGTAGGATATCCCAATACAATTTTTTTTTTAATTATTATATAAACACATAAAACAGAACAATTTCAAACCACATCATTGAAATATAATTAAAATTTAAAAAATTAAAAGTAAAATATTTTCAATTCTTATCCAAAATAAATGGTAATTATAAATTCACTAAAAATAATAAATTATTAAATTTTATTGATCAATTAATTCAATAATTGATATAAAAATACATAATAAAGAAAAAAATAGACAAAATGTAAAAGTGGAGAGACTTGAGTTTTGACTACATCATATGGGCGCATTTTTCATAACATTTATTCGAAAAAGTTAACCCGTGACAGCTCAGAAAGTACAAAAATTATTTTTGAAATAGCGATGGGTTTGGGCCCAAAAGTGCTTTTACATCAATTTTTGCAAGTGGTGTCCAATTAGTGAATGAAAGCGCTTTTATAATGCGTATCTTATCAAAAACTAATGAAAATAATCTAAAACAATATTGTTATTCAAATTATTTAAATTGTTTATCATATATGTACATGATACCTTCCGGCCCATTTGGTTTCTTTTATTCGAAACACACCTATCTTTCTTTTATTTAAAAATTACATTATTGTTCGAATTACGTTAAAAATTCTTTTATTTTCTCTTTATTCTTTGAATTTACTAATCCACGTTCTCATTGCATAATAATAGATAAGTTTATTTATATATTAATCTTTATTATATTAACATATCTGATATAAAATTTTAAATTATATATATCAATTGATGATAAAAAATTATATTTATAATTTGACGTTATATTAAATCTCTGTTACATTTTATCGTCAGTTGTTTTTACAGCTTAGAGTATTAACAAAAGCTCACAAAAGATGGTGCAGAGAAAGCTCTCAATAACTGTCATCCAAAGATTTTGATAGCAGCCAAAACCACATCATTTTGTGAAATGACACTTCAAAGCCATTACATAACACAGTCCCCAAACCTAAATTGGTTAAAGGCGACTCTTATGTTGCCCAATAGGTGCCTGACTCTACTCTAGTAGGGCACGAGCACCAAAAGGCAAATACTTACGAGAGGAATAATTACAGAAACTTTTACACCATCTCTAAGGCCTACCTGCTCTCAACGATGATGAGACAGATTAATTAACAATCAAAGGATTATCAATCCTCACCAGTGGGCCTCATGCTCTAAGCCTGTCAGCTCCCAACAATCCCCTCCCCGACAGGGTACTTTGGAGCACAAAACACCATTCACGCTCCCTTATAGTGGCACTTTAAGCTAACACCCACAATTCAGAGGATATACGAATCTAACAGTGCTTCGATTTCAACCTAAAGATTTAAAAGGAAAAAGATGTTGAAAAACACATATATACATACTCATAACATACGTGCTATAGTTTTATCATAAAAATAAGTATAAAATGGAAGAAGTTGATATAAAATTACCTACACTTTTGTAATTTTTGTTTGATTCTTCTAGTATGGATGAAATTGAGCCTTGAAACCATAAGAACTCTAGAACTTCTAAAAGAAATCTACATTCTTGCGAACCAAAGAGAAACCAAATTTGTGAGGTTTTTTTTTCACACTGCCATGTTTACACTTAGTTGTAAATTGCTATCACCTTTGCTGGTTGTCTTCCTAATGGCAACTTCCACTCAGCCCTCATAGCACAAGTTCTATAAATGCAATTGCTTCGTTGTGATTATAAGCTTAATGGTTTCTTCGCCTCTGAGAGAAGAAAAAAAGTCCAAATAAACGGTGGAGAACTGTTCCAAAATTCAATTGATTGGTTATGAAGCTGTGATATAGAAAATATAAACAACCAATTTCAATACAGAATATGCAGCGAAAATAAAGATAAAGCAGGTCTTAAATAACTAACAAGATGGACATGAACTTGAAGCACTATCTATCTTCTTTTGACCACCTTCAGTTTCATGGCGGAGGCTGTTTTCTCGGCTATAAGCAGCCTTGGCTAAATGGAAAATAAATCGGATGGTTGTAACAGCTATTGTTTGTGTTTTCTTGTGTCGAATCGAACGGTGAAGAGTTTTGTTCACTTGGATTGTCAGGCTATACCGCAACGGAGGTATAAAACAACTGTTGTATCCACCGTTTGAGGTTAATGCAATCTTGAGGTATTATTCATAGTAGTTTTCTGTTCTGGAAGTTGTTTTCTCTCTCTAGTTCTAGAAAATCCTGTTTCTTGATCAATATTTCACTGAGTTTATGTTGGTTCTTGCTGAAATACATCTCATTTTCTTTAGATCCTGTTTTAGATATGTCGTTCAATAATTTCTTTTTAAGTTTTCAGACACCAATAAAATAGCTCTACCCTTTGCAATTGGATCTACTACCCAAAAAAAAAAAAAGTTATTGCAGTAAAGGCGTTATAACGTAAAACCATGAACCAAAATATGATACATCAAAGCAAAACTGAATAATCTATAAACAAACCATCAAGATCAACATGCTGACATGGTAACAGAAACAGTGTAGCATATATAGAAGAATTATTCAGGAAGAATGGTTTGACATCTTAATATGGACTTCAAGTCAGAAACTCAATTAGAATTTCTAATACAAGAAATATGTACATCAGGAAGACCAACAGCTGGATCTGAAGACAATCACAGAATTAATTAAGGCCACGCAATCATTGCAATCTTCAGAACCATGGCACATGGGAAACTGTAAACATTCCTGCATCCACAAGAAACCATATGCATTTGATAAGCTCTTTTAGAAAACAGATGTTCTATGTCAGATTAATCATATGTCTTGCCAAAAATTGGTGAAAATAACTAGAATAACCTTTTGCAAACTTCCACAGGGTTTATTGACTTCGGTGCTCAAAGAGTAAGCTGTTCTATATTCTTAGTATTTCTGGATATTCCTTGGCCCGGCCTTCTATCTTCTTGCTCTTCCTGTGGATTTGCCCTATAACAAGAACTTGCCTCTTCATTATCTGAAGAACCAGGTCTTTCAGTAAGGAATTGTTCCCAGAATACATCATTTATTCGAGCTGGGCCAGTCACAGGCCCAGGATTATTATTTGCAGCCTCTTGCGAATAAGATAGTGTCACATCCTCATTACCCAGATTCTTGTTCTTCGGAAAAGATCTAGTATCAGATTCTTTTTCAGTGGAATTATACCTTGACTCTGCTGCTCTTCCAATATCTTGATTAGGTTGGGCAATTTAATATTTTAGAGTTAAATTTATTAAATTGAAAGACTATTGCTTCTAGTTGATCATTGGGGTAAGGAATACTTGCAGCTGTTTATTGTATTGTTAAAGATATGACATGTCGAGGCTGTAATAACTTTTGGTCAACAACGTTGAAAATAGAATTTATTAGGAAATGTTTTCGTGCCTATTGGAATAAGAATTATGCTGTCTTTGTCTCTTTGTGATCTACTTAATACTCACTTCTGATTCCTTTTGTTATTATTGATAGGCCCAAGTCCCCACTTATGGAGGAAATCGTTGAAGATATTAGGAAGAGATTGCAATATGCGACTCCTAAATATAAACTTGTTGGTATAACACATAAAATGTTAAAAAAATTATCATGTATTGGGTCAAATGATATATGGATAATACGGATCACACACATTATTGATATAGGCTAAACAACTGTTGCCCATGTTGTTTTGAAGCTTCTTACTTGGTTAATGATGTTTGGCGAAAGTGGGAATACATAGCACAACTTCTTTCAAAATGAATTTCTTCTAGTAGTATCAGAAGATAGAAAATATATATGGCACAACTTCTCTAAAATGAATAGGCCAAAGGGCTTACTCCCACCCAAAGTATATTCCATTCCCAAGCTTTCACTCTTTAACTTTGAAAATTTCATTTACCTACCCATGGGCTATTAAGTTTATTAATTTTAAGGACAAAATTGTTATTTAAATATAATATTAAAAATAAACTAAAATTTTATCTTATTCCCCCCCCCCCCCCCCCCAAAAAATTTAAAAAACTAACATTTTCTCCTTTAAACCAAGTTTAAAAAAATCATATTTTCACCCACTAGGGTTTAGTTTCAATATCCAGTTACTCTCTTCGGCATCATCATAGGCCGTCTCTCCCTTCCCACGATTCCCTTTCTTCCGACGGTTTGCCTCAATGAGACCCCAACATCTCTGGCCTAGTGCAAAGTCGTCTGCGAAGATGAATTGTCTTCCCAGATGACAAAGAGGAGATCAATTGTTGATCTTGTCTTCCCAAAGGAAAATGAGTCGTCTCGTCTTCCCAGACGACATCATATGACACCAGAGGGGTTGGGGTCTTGTTTAGGAAAACTGTTGGAGAAAGGGAAACCGTCGGGAGGTAGAGACGATCGACAATGGCATTGAAGAGAGTGGTCAGATATTGAAACTAAACCCTAGGGGGGGAAATGTGATTATTTAAAACTTGACTTAGGAGAGAAAATATTAGTTTTTAAAATTTGTGGGGGAATAAGATAAAATTTTAAGGGATTAGAGTTCTGTTAACTTTAATAGTTTATAAGTGGATAAATGAGATTTTTAAAGTTAAGGGGTGAAAACTTGGGAATGAAGTATACTTTGGGTGGGAAAAAGTCCTTCGGCCAAATGAATATTAATTGCCATATTCTCTGCCCCCCTCTTGTGGTAATGGTGAATGAAAGTTTAGTTATTTTCATTTTATATTATTTTCTTTGTCTTTTTGGTTTTTAACTAGCCCTTTCAATCCCGGGCAATTGAAATACATTCAGTTTTATCATATTCATCTTACTCTTTCTTAGAAATTGGAGTGTTTGATGATTGGGATATACCAATTACTGGAGGAAGCAACTGGTTAATTATGAGAAATTTAGTAATTTCATTGATTAATGAATTGAGAAATTAAGATGCTCTTAATTATATATGGTTTTGTTGCTGTATATGTTATATGTAACCTTAATCTCTGAATCTGAATCACAGGGTTGAATGCCTGAGTCTGAATCACAGGGTTTGAGGTCTGAATCTGAATCACAGGGTTGGAGGTCTGAATCTGAATCACAGGGTTGGAGGCATCTTTCTGTGTTTTTCCTTGTCATGGAGCGAAGATCAGTGGTGTTGGATGTATATGGAAAAAGCAAAAAGAATTTTCTTCTTGCTGCATTTGTCTTGTCAGCCTTTGGTTTTATTATAACCATATATGCTTTTATCAGGAAAAGAAACACTGCAGCATATAAACAAAGAGCTGAGAGGGAACTTGCGTAGGTGGAGGTTGCCTTCTCTGTGCTCCAATTAGTTACTTTATTTATTCAATATATTCTAGCTGTTGCAAGATTGAAGGACAGTTACAGCCTATCGCTTTTCCCCCTAGTCTTTGCCCTTCTTGCTGTTGTGTTTTGCTTTCAAGGAGAAGACGATTAATAATCATGATCAAATTACGCACAGCCTGGTACCCGTTTGAATTTATTAATTTGGCTTGTTGTTTCATGTGCCCCTACTCATCGTTTGACTTCCAATCAAAAACTATTAATCTCATTGCTGTATTGTGCAATTTTAAGAGTATAACCTTCTTTAATTAAACAAGTAGGTCGGATCTCTTGCTTTTGACCACCTTAATTTCATGTTTGTAATGAAATTTCTGAAAATTTAGCTAATTTATATAAACATCAATGCTTGTTGAGAAATATACTGATTACCATTGAGTGTCTCATAATTTGCCACTTATTCATTAAATAACATCTAATCATACGATGATACACATAAGTGTATATCAATATATATACCGAAAGTGGGTACATATGGTATTGTTCATAGCTATTTTATAAACAAATGTGACTCCATTTGTCTCAAAAAAGCAAACAAATTCAATCACAAAATATTAACAAAAACTCAATCGACCCCTCTTCAATGCGTTCTAGAATCAGAAATATTCTTCTCAAGTTGAATTTGCTGATTTTAAATTTATTTATTTATTTTTATTTTGTTAATTTTGGTTGATTGTAGTGGGCACTTGATCCGTAAGGGTGAGTGAAACGTACCCGTTAATGGTGGCAAGCAACCTCCAATCTGATGGCCCAGCGTGCGCAGCAGCTCCTTCAGAATGGTCCCAGGCTGAGCTCTCTCACAATACAAGTGCACCTCAATCACTCAACACCGTTGCCACAACAGTTTCCCGTGAGACAGCAAGTAAATTTGGGTGAAATAGTGCAAGCAAGGCACAATTAATTGATGAAAACTAAGTGCAGAATGTATATTCCACTATCAACCAAAAGAAATCAACATAGCATTCATAGTCCTTTCTCCTCCCTCCGGAAGGAATTTAAATAAAACATCATAATTATTTAAGTAACAAATCACAGTTAAAATATGTTCTCAATCAATGATAATATTCTCTCAATCAATGATATGATTCTGCATTAATAGTCTCCGAACTCAGATTTCCCAAGCTGCCCCTCTGCATTTGGCTTTCGTTTCCAACACCTGCAAGCTCCTTTGGGCTGTTCACAATTTTATTTTTGGATCTGTGAACATATACTATCGCGAGTACCCAAGAGGAACTCCGATTCCAAATGTAACTCCATGTCCTCAGATAAGCAAATAGGAAGAGGTTGTGGCTGAATGGTAGGCCCAATGACTTTCTTGAGTTGGGAAACATGGAAGACAAAGTGAATTTTACTTTGAGGAGGCAAGGAAAGGTGATAAACAACCATCTCGATTATCTCAAAAGGTCCATAGAAACGCGGGCTTAATTTCTCATTTGGTAAGTTTTAAAAACACTTTATCCCCAATATTAATGTGAATTTCCCACCACTTTAAGTCTGCTTGCCTTTTCATACACTCTCAATTGAGTTGATCTTTTAATTCTGTTAAAAATAGTGTTGCGCTGTTGAAGGTAGACATCAACGTCATCAATCTTAGACCATTCTGAACCCTAGCGTAGCAGAGTAAGCAGTTCTCACTCATATAGAGCCTTGAATAGGGTCATTCCAATGAAGCTCTAGAAGATGGTATTATACCAATACTCGACCACCTCAGTCTGATCATTTGATTTGGGATAGTAAACACTACTAAATTTCAGAGTGGTCCCCACTGAGCAAAACAATTCCCCCCAAAACTAACTCATAAACAGGTAGTCTTTGTTGAAACAATCAATCTAGGGTTCTCGTGAAGCTTAATGATATCTCTGCCAAACAATTCAGCCACCTCCTTAGCAGTGTATGGGTGTGAGGGAGGCAAAAAATGACCATACTTGGAGGCCATTAACAACTACTAGAAGAAAACACAGGAAAAAAGTTGTATTTCAAACAAGAGAAAATCTTATGTATTCCAATCTTCAAATTACAGAGGAAACATACATTGTATATATATACAAACAATTGATCGCTAGAATAGATGTAGTATCTCATATTTAAAAAAGTGGTTATGTGATTTCCCTTATTTTAGGAAGATTGTTATCTATGACTTCTTCTTGGCGTTTGAATTTAGTTTGAATAGGTCTTTCAACATTCCCTTTTAAACTTGAGGCGATCAGACCAAGTTTGTTGTGTAGTAACAAAAACATTGGTCGTGAAAGTGGCTTAGTCCTCACGAAGTGATAGTCTCCTTCAACATGCTTTGTTCTCCTATACAAAACTGGATTAGTAGTTATGTGAAGAGCAGAGAGGTTATCACAAAAGAGTGATGTAGGCTTGGGTTTAAAAATGTTAAGATCTTTCAAAATTGAACAAATCCAAGTAGATTCAGTAGCAGCTACTGCCAATGCTTGATATTCAGCTTCAATTGACGAGCGCGCAATAATAGTTTGTCTTTTTCCACTTCATGAGATACAATTGGCTCCAAGAAAGAAACAAAAACCAGATGTCAACCAACGAGTACTCTTGCATCCTGCCCAATCAGAATCACTGAAACCATATAGATCTATTAAGTTGTTTGAATGAATAACAGTCCCATGTCAACTGTGCCATGTATATATCAAAGTAACCTCTTCATACTATGGTAATCCTGTATTGTTGGAGAATGCATGGACTGACACAAACAATTTACTGGATACGACAAGTCAGGACGTGTCAGCATGAGATATTGAAAAGCACTAACAATACTACGAAAAGTGGCAAGACATGCAAAAGAAGAGCCACCATTCTTTAGAGAGAGAGGTTTCACCACTACAGAAGTAGATATGGATCGACAATTAGCCATATTAGCTCATTGAAGCAAGTTAATAGCATACTAATTTTGTGAAAGAAAACGACAAGCAGGATGACTAGTGATCTCTATGCCAAGAAAATAATGTATGTTTCCCAAAGATTTCATCGGAAAGGTTTCACCCATCAATCTTGTAAATTGATCTAAGAGAGATTGTGAGTTACCTGTTATAAGTATATCATCGACATAGAGAAGTAGCTAAATAGTCTCTGAAGACCTCTAATAAATAATAAGGATGAATCATGTGAACTGCAAGCAAACCCAAAATCCAATAAGAACTCGCTAAAGCAATCAAACCAAGCTCGGGGTGCTTGTTTCAATCCATATAAAGCTCAATGAAGCTCACAGATAGATTGGGTTCAATTACACTCTCAAAGCTGGGCGGTTGTTCCATATACACTGGTTGATTGAGACGCTGGTGAAGAAATGCATTATTGATGTCAAATTGTAAGATAGGCTAGTGACGAATGGTTGCAACAAAAGGACAATGCAAATGGTTGTTGGTTGAACCATCGGACTAAAAGTATCCAAGAAATCAATTCCTTCTTTCTGATGAAAAACTTTTGCAACCAAACAAGCTTTAAGTCAATCAAGAGAATCGTCTGCAGCTAGCTTTGCTTTGAATGCCCAACGACAACTTACAACATGCATTTTTGAGGTATGTGGAACAAGTCGCCACGTGTTGTTTCGATATAGAGTAGACATTTCAGCTTCCATGGTTGCTAACCACCCAGGATGATGAATAGCAGCAGAAACGGATGAAGGAACTGCTAGAATGTTGTAAAAGACAACTAGAGCATACTTTGGGTTTGGCTTGTGAATGCCAGCTTTACTACGAGTTGTGATGTGATGAACTGATGTAGCGACAGATGTATTGTCTACAACTTGGGGCACAACAAAACCTGCAAGTGAAGCTATTTCAGAAGATGATGCAACTGCAGCAAAAAGTAACGAATATGTGGTTCCAACATTTTCATGGACTTGAGAGGGATCTGGCTTGACAAATAAGGAACTTGAGAGGATGTCGTTGTGGTTGAAGTTGAAGAAGAAGACTTGTCTTGGCTTCGCAACAAACCAGAATTATCATTGTGAATGGACTTAAGTTAGATTGGTGACTGTAATTGTTGTGGGTAGCTTGAGCTGGCACTTCATGCGATGGATTTTGATATTGCAAGATTACTTGATGATCAGATTCATTTGTGGCAGACTGTCTTGATAAAGGTTATCTTGTTGGTGTATTGGAAGGGCTTTTGGTAGAATCTTGGACTGGCTTAAATGATGTCGAACTACTGGAACAGATTGCAGTAGAGTGAATTGTGAACTGCAATTTTCAATTTTCCGAACAGTGAGGAAGACAACAATCTTCCTAAAATAAGGGAAATCACATAATCAGTTTTTTAAATATGAGATACTATATCTGTTGTAGTTATCAATTGTTTGTATATATATACGATATATGTTTCCTCTATAATTTCAAGATTAGAATACATGAGATTTTCTCTGGTTTAAAATACAACTTCTTTCTACTTAGTATCAAGTTTATCGTATATTTCTCTATTCTGCAATGACAACCAATACAACCTATCCTTTTCTTGATCAAGTGAATGTGGTGAATTTTGTCACAATCAGATTGAACAGAAAATCTCTTATAGTCTAATCTTGAAATTACAGAGGAAACATAATTATCTTATCATGTAATAATATATTGTTATGTCAATTTGTTTAGATAAATTAGTATGATTTATTTATATATAAAATATTATTCACTAAGTTTATTTCACAATACGATGAGATTTAAATTCAATTAACTAGTTAAGTTTTTTACTGCATGAATTGCAAAAGATTATAAGAGCAAGATGAGCCATGAGTAGGTGAACACAATGCCTAACATAAAATAATAAGAACATTATTATCCTAGTAATCATGTTTTAACATAAAATAATAGCGAAGTGAGTGAAAATTAAGTTTTTAAAGAAAGATAAATGGATGGTTTTGGGATTTATGTAATAGTTTAATTAAAATATTAAAGTTAATTAAACTCAACTAACCCTTATGAATTATGAAATTAAAGTTAATCTCACCAAACCATTGTTAAAATAAAGTTAATCTCACCTAACCCCTATGAAATATTACTGAGAGTAATAAAATTTTAGCAAAGCCATACAAAAATAACACCATTGTATTAATAAATCACGAATTCAAATTATAAATTTGAGGTTATATATTCAAATTGAATCAAATTATGAATTCAAATCATTAATTCGAGTTAAATGTGAATGAAACCGAATTGAACTATTTTTATCCAAACAGAATTTGAACTAAACTTAATTTTTATTTGACAAGTTTCAATCAAACTAAACCAAATCTTTTCTATTTTAAACCAAACTTAAACCAAAGGATGTTTAGACTCGACCCCCAAGAATCCACCCTTAAGAATAATATTCACCGGTCCGAAAGTCCAAGTCAAAAAAAAAAGACAGGGCATCTTCCGGGAAACCAGATAGAGCAAAGAAGAAAAAGGCAGGCATCTTCCCGGAAAAGAGATGAAAAGACATAGATATTTTGGGATATAGTACAATTCTCAATTAGCTGATGTTTTAGTTTAGCCTTTCCTTGTTTATGCAAAGGACCTCTCATCACTTGGAACAGTTAATGGCTTCCTTTTCTTTTCTACCATCACTCTAAACTAGAGTATGACGTTTTCCTTAGTTTCCGGGTGTGGGACACCCGAACAAACATTGTCAGCCATCTATATGAAGCCTTTAGTCAGAGAAAGATTATAACTTTCATTGATGATTATCTTTATAGAGGAGAAGAAATTTCTCCCTCTCTTTTGAAGGCAATTGAACATTCAAAGATCTCGGTTTATCATTTCCTCTAAAGGCTACGCTTCCTCCCGCATGGTGTCTCAGAGAACTTGAAAAAGATTGTTAAATGTAAGAACACATATGATCAGATCGTAATACCAGTCTTCTATGAAGTAGATCCGTCTGATGTCAGGAATCAAACTGGGGATTTTGGGAAGCATTTGCTGAGCTTGAAAGGCGTTTTATGGATGATTCAGAGATGTTGTGAGATGAAGACTGCTTTGAGGATGCAGCCAACCTATATGGTTATGATTCAAAGAAATATTGGTAACTGTAAATTTGTTTAGTCAATGTTTTTATGTAATAATCTTTTTTCTTGGTAAAGTACTTTGAAGCTACAAAATTACCATTTTTATGTAATAATCTTACATACAGCAGTTCCTTATATTTTTCTATTTTTATTGAAAGACTCTCACATAATTAGAGTTAAATTTATTAAATTGAAAGAACTATTGGTTCTACTTGATCATTGAGGTAAGGAATACTTGAAGCTGTTTATTGGCATCGATAGGATATGAAATATACTTTTTTAATTATTTTTGGTCAATAACGTTGAAAATAGAATTCATTAGGAAAATGTTTTTCGTGCCTATTGGAATAAGAATTATGCTTTCTTTGTCTCTTTGTGATCTACTTAATACTCACTTCTGTTTCCTTTTGTTATTATTATAGGAACCGATTCCCAACTGTTAAAGGAAATCGTTGAAGATATTATGAAGAGATTGCGAGATATGTTTCTCCTAAACATGAACTGGTTGGTATAAACATAAAATGTTAAGAAAATTTTCATGTATAGGATCAAATGGTTTATGCATAATAGGGAATCACACACGTTACTATATAGGCTAACAACCGTTGCCCATGTTGTGTTCAAATAACTTTAAGTCAATTTGAAGGTTCTTACTTGGGTTAATGTATGTTGGGCGAAAGTGGGAATATATGGCACGAACTTCCTTAAAATGAAATCTTCCAATATTAGAGAGACGATAGAAAATATATACGCGACAACTTCTCTTTCTTAGATATTGGAAATTTGATGATTGAGATATACCAATTATCTGAAGGAAGCAACTGGTTCATTATGAGAAATTTAGTATGTCATTGATTAATGAATTGAAGATGATTAAGATGCTCTTAATTATATATAGTTTTATTGCTGTATATGTTATATGTAACCGTAATCCTCTGAATCTGAATCACAGCTTTGGA
>NW_025401252.1:0-29063 GCF_011075055.1 Mangifera indica | reverse complement strand
CAATAATAATAACATTTTAACCTTTTATCTCAGAAACAACAACAAAGGTCGTACCTTCTCATTTATGCATAAAAAACAAATACTAGATGCCAAGCTGTCTATGAATCTTTAAAAAAAAAAAAAAGAGCGTTAATGTGGACCTGCTTGTTTGCCAAAATGAGAACAACAACATATCTTAATCCTCTTCGTGCAAAAGAGTCAGAAACTTATAACAGAGACTGCTAAAGGATGAAAACTCAAAAAGTATGCATCAGTAAGGCATTTAAATAGTCAACAAGGCTAACATGAAGATAAAGGCACTAACAGCATAGACTATTATTTTTATTAATTTTCAATTAGAGTACCAAACAAAAAACAGAATGGGAAACAAAAAGGAGTAGACATGCCAAAACCCGTGATACGTCTTAATAGCTATTATTCATATGATACAACATCCTTAAAATATAAAAAAGGATTGATTAACCAATAAAAAATACCAGTAATTTTACATAAAAATTTGCTTCTATATCATATCAAGAATTCAAAGGCTTCCTTTACATCATAATAAAAAAAAAAAAAAAAGGATTCACTTTGATGGAACAATAAAACCCCCGCATCAAAACCAATCAATGCTGAAACCTAAAAACACATAAAAAATTAGGATTTACCAATTTCTGCTTGATTCTCGGTCACATATTGTTCTCGTCGTCATCAATTGGTCGATCGTCCTCTCAGTTTATCGCTTGGTCTCCATCAATTGGATTTCGTCTCTCCTCATCATCCGTCGATCGTTCGTCATATTGATTATCCTAGCACAGTCTCATTTGTTCCTCTTAGTTGGTTGCCACTTGCTCGGTCGTTGCAGGTCACTGATTTTGGAAGATGTTAGGAATAATGCACTAGGTTGGGAGTTGAGGTGTCAATGGCCGGGCTGACTTCGGCTCGACCCATTGAGCTAACGGGCCCGGCGAGGTCAGGCTTGAGTCTTATATAATAATGGGTCTTCAGACTGGAGCGGCCTATTAATATATAAAGGCCCAAAGTCTGCCTTATATATAGGGTCGGATCGGGTTAGACCTTAATTGGGTTAGACTGGATCTCAAATGGGTTGGCTCAGCCCATTTAAACAATTTTTTAATTTAATTAAAAATTTTAAATACAAATTATTTTTAATTATTAAAACCGAAGATAATACCTCGAACATTTTATTTATAATCTTTCATTTGTGGCTAAAGAATATTATGATTACATGATAAAAAATATTATAAATTTATAATATAGTACAAATAAATTAATTTACACACTATATAAATTACAAACATAAATAAAATATATATATTACACCATTAATCTACTCATTTTTAACATCTAAATCTCTGAATTCTTTTGATATTAAATTCATTCATAATATTTTGTAATGATAAAATTGAAATGAAAATGAAATTATAAACACAAAGAATTATTATTTGTTAATTCAAATAGTTTTTGAAAGAAATATGATAAAAGAAAATGAGATTAAAAATATAATAAAAGAATTGAGATTGAAAAAATTGAAATTGAAGAATAATTGGATTGGTTTATATAGGAAAAAAATAAATAAATAAAAAAACTTAAACAAATAAATAAAGTTAAAAGGGCAAAAGCGAAATTCTGCCACAAAGACAAAAGTCGTTGCCCTTTGATTTTATTTTTAAATTTTCATTTTTTTAAATAGTAACGGCCTAAACTAGGCTAGCCCATGGCTTTAATATTAAAGTCCATGGCTAGACCTGAAAAGGCCCGACATGTTACAGTTTTAGGTCAGGTCTTATCAGGTTAGGCTTTAAATTCGTGCTTCGAATTAAGTCTTCATTTGACCCGACCTAGTTGACATGTCTAGTTGGGAGAGACGATATTTTTTGGAGAAGTAGAATGGAAATTGATATAGATATTTTGATTTTGTAATTGATATAGAGATGACAAATCCATGCAAGAGAGAAGAGGATTAAATCCTAAGGGGGTATTTGTTAGTTTTCAAATTTTGGATTGAGAGAAAATTGTAATATTTCTAAATTTAAGGAGAAAAATATAACAAAACTTTAATTTTTGAGTAAATAATGATTTTACCTCTAATCCTAATTGAAATTTTTAATAAAAATCTGTTAATTGATGAATGTTTGAATTTTAAAAAATTGGAGAGTGAAAGTTTGAGATTTCACTGTGTCATAGGTGGGAATAGGTCTTTTGGCCTATCTTTTAATATAAAAGAATGCTCTTCAATTCAACGCCAAACTACGTCAAATTGGAATTCAAAAAATACATATACTGGTTAGGCTTATTGTAGTTGAACCTCTTAATAAACTTGAATTAGTTTAATTCAGATAGATTTAGATTTGAATCAAGCTAATATGGTTTCAAAAATCGATTCGATTTAATTTGATTCAACTCAAATGTGTTTAGTTCAAATTTAACCAAACGATTTAGCTCATTTTTTAAATTGAGTTGAACTTAAGCTAGTCGAGTCAAACTCCTTTCATTTCAAGTTGGATTTGGTTTTAAGAACTAGTTAACCCTTCTGATTTGAACTTGTCTCGAATTTGAGTTAAATCGAACTGAATTAAACAAACTTTCAAGCCCAAGTTAACTTGATTCAGACCAAATTTTACTAATAATAACGGGCTTATAAGTCTTTTAGTGAGAAATTTAAAAAGTCCATCATTAAAAATTTAAATTTATTTAGTTATATCGAAAGTATAAACAATTTGTCGTAAAAATCACAAAATAATACTTATAACGACTAGATATTTATCCTTCGTTATAATTTTCTCGTTAAAACTATTTTTTTATAATACATATCATTATAAGATTGAATAATTTTAAATTAAAAATAAAATAATAATCACTCATACAGTAATATGTCAACATATACTTTCATATTACTACCGGTTATTAATAAATGAAGACTCTTAAACTAATTTTATGAATATAAATTTTATATGATTAGAGAGTACACATTTTTTAAGTATACAAAATTGTCAAAACGTGTTTATTATCATTATTATTATTATTTAAGAAATAATACCAAAGACGAGAAAAAAATTTTAAATATTTTTTTCATATGTAAGCATAAATCAAACTAATTCCAGGATCACAGAAAACATACCCGGTTGCCTGAATCTGACAATTAATGATGATTTGGTGATCCGATGCACTCTTGGAAATATCCACAACACAATTTGCTGATTTTCTCTCTCGTTTTTGCAAGAGTTCTTCCAGAGAATTGATTTGGAAGAGTACTGTAATTCTGTTTCTGTTTTGCTTCAGTTAACTTCCCAATGGAAGTTACATTCTTTTAAATAAGAAGGGAAGTGGCAGTTATTAAAAATAACTGTCAAGGGCAATATAGTAATATCGCCTATCATGGGTTAGTCTTATAACCCTAATAGATCGGGTCAATCCATTATGGGTGGACCGAATCCAATATCTCCCACTCACACATGATGGGTGATTCGAATCACAATACTCTTCTACAGAAATCTTACAGAACAGAGCAATTCATACTAGCAAATGTGTCGTGCGACCTTGCGAGCAACCTGCACTTGGGAGCTAATTTACTATGCATCTATTAGGAATAACATAATCGCTTCAACCCAAAATAAAATAAAGCGTTAGTCTCACAGCACCCCAGACTTACTTGATAACACTAGCTCCCTTTAATTCCTTATTTATTATTATTGTGTTATATTCCTATGTATCCATGATCAAGTCTAATCTCATGTATGAGTGACATAATCGGCCGACCAATGGACACACGTAATATATAAGTCTTCTTCATCTACTCGAAATTCTCAATTTAAACTTAGCTGCTTTTCTAGTCATGTTCCATAGACCGAATCATTCATAGCCATGTGTTCCAAGCTAAGATAGCAACACTAAGAATAAACATCAAATAAAAGCAAAGAGTCAAAGGGTACCATCATAAGGTAATCCTCATAAAGTCTCACACAGTGAAGGAGCAGAGATTCATCCTTCCACTACTTCAAGCGATCGTCTTATTCAAGCACACATGGTATGAATCATGTGCTATAATGTGTATCTTTTCAAAATGTCATTACCAACATTGTACAGATCTTAGTTCAGTCGCTGCACTCAGCGCCTAACCTGAGTTCTTAATCATCTCTCCAATCTTACAGGTATCTTTATCTATTAAGAACTCATATCTGGCATTCACAAGTTATTTGGATGTGGGGAATCCAAATCGGTCATTTTCAAACCTATCATGGCATGACCTCATCTTGATTAATCATCAAGGCGACATATCAAATAATTCATTTCTTGAACAATTCTCATTTTATAAGTGCGCTCTTTAAGCGGCATCAACCTCAAGAAATATGTCTCATCCTTGCACGTTCTCCTCAGCGTCAAAGGCAATTGCTCGTGTGAGAGAGCCAATCAAACTTGTGTGACATTATCATCTTGTTGAGATTTCAAAAAAAAACTATGTGTATATCCATAAACACCATGAATTCAAACACAAAATAAATTCAAATTATTTGATGTTATAACGTTGTGTTACAAGTACAATATATACTCAACAAGTCATCTATCATATTTTACGCAAGCCAAAGGACTTAATATATGCAAGATATACATCTCTTGAGATCGATTTAGTTAGAGGATTAGTAATCATGTTATGCGTAGAAATATATTGTACCATCACTTCTTTCTTCGAAATGATGTCTCTGACAAAGTTATATCTAGTGTCGATATGTTTGGTTCTATTGTGGAATTTGAGATCCTTTGTGAAAGCTATCGCAGCTTGATTATCACAATGCATAACTATAGGACCAACTGATGCATCCATTACACCAAAATTCTCAAAAAATCTTTTCAACCAAACAGCTTCTTGCACAGCAGCAGAACATGCTACAAATTCTGCTTCCATTGTGGATAAGGCTATGCACGTTTGTTTCTTACTGCTCCAAGATATAACGCCATTTTGGAGTAAGAAAGCATAACCTGAAGTTGATTTGCGTTGGTCCAAGTCAACACCCCAGTCAGCATCCGAATAGCCAACGATACGTAAATCCTTTCCTTGGTAGCATAAACAATAATCCACAGTGCCTTTCAGATATCTCAATATCCTCTTTACAACCTTCCAGTGATCCCTTTCTAGATTCGATTGATATCGACTAACTAATCCAACAGCGAAGCATATATCGAGACGAGTACACATCATCGCATATATGAGACTTCCAACCGCATTTGAATAAGATACTAGAGATATTTTATTTATTTCGTTTTAAGTCTTTGGACACAAGTCTTGGCTCAATGAATCGCCTTTTAACACAGGATTATCTATGGGCTTGTAGTTTCCTATGTTGAATCGTTCTAAAATCTTTTGGATATAACGCTCTTGTGACAGAGTCAAAAGTCTCTTTGAACGATCCCTTTTGATTTTTTATTCCTAAAATATAATCTGCTTCACCCATATCCTTCATGTCAAAATTTACAGATAACCAATTTTTAATGATCATCACATATTCCAAATCACTCTCAGCTATCAGCACATCATCCACATAAAGAGATAAAATTGCAAATTTATCATCAGCTCTTTTCACATAAACACAATGATCTTGTTCTAACATCTTAAAATTATAAGACAATACTGCCTTATGAAATTTTAAGTACCATTGTCTTGATGACTGTTTTAGGCCATATATAGATTTTTGGAGCTTGCACACTTTACGCTCTTGGCCTTTTATCACGAAACCTACAGGTTGATCCATGTAGATTTCTTCGTCAAGCTCTTCATTAAGAAAAGCTGTTTTGACATCTATCTGATGCAATTCTAGATCTAAGTGTGCTACTATAGCTAGAATGGCACGGATTGAAGTAAATCTCACAACGGGCGAAAAGGTTTCTTCATAATCTATACCTTCTTGTTGAGTATAGCCTTTTGCCACTAGGCGAGCTTTGTATCTATCTATTAAGTCATCCGCCTTTCGTTTAATTTTGAGAATCCATTTATTCCTAATGGGTTTTCGACCTGGCGGTAAGTCCACTAGACTCCAAACTTTGTTAAGTTCCATGGATTTCATTTCTTCCTCTAATGCTTCTTGCCACTTTTCCTTATTAAGGGATGATAGAGCTTCTTTGATATTTTTAAGCTCATCGTCTTCAAGAGGAGCAGTTATGAAAACTTCATTTTCAATTTCGAAATGTCTCTTGGGGATTCGAGAACGTTCGCTCCTACGTAATTGAGGATCTTCGCTCCCACTATCCGAAATAGGTTGGAGCATAACCTCATTGCTCCCACTATCTGGAACAGGTAGAGACATCGTCTTTTGTGACACAACTAATGGTCACTGGGATGAACCTTTTTCACATTCCTCTTCCGTTTCATACAAATGAAGACTTTTATCGATATCACCCTTTTTAGAAAATTCATTTTCTATGAACGTCACATTTCGAGATTCTATTTCAGTCATTCTTCCATCAGAGTCCTCTCCTATGAACACGTACCCTTTGGAGTGTTCAGAATATCTTATAAAGATACATTTCTTATCTCTTGGACCCAATTTTCCGAATTTATGGAATGTGTCATGGATATATACAACAGACCCCTAAGGACGTATCATATTTAATTCACGTTTCGTACCTGTTTATAACTCATAAGGTGTAGAAGTTACTGACTTAGTAGGCACACAGTTAAGTATATAAGTCGCAGTCAATAAAACATCTCCCCAATACGAAATTGGAAGATTTGCTTGTGCCATCATAGACCTAACCATTTCCAACAGTGTTCGATTTTGTCTCTCGGCTACACCATTTTGTTGTGGAGTTCTAGGAATCATCAATTGCCTCATAATTCCTTTTTCACTACATAATTCCTTAAATTCGATAGATAAATATTCACGACCTCGATCAGTTCTCAAGGCTTTTATTCTTTTGTCCAACTGATTCTCAACCTCATTCATATAATGTCTAAAGCAATCTATTATTTCTGACTTATGGGAGATCAAATAGACATAACTAAAACGTGAATAATCATCTATGAAAGTGATGAAATAGAATGCTCCTTTTCTAGCTCTAACATCCATAGGTCCACAAATATCTGAGTGTACAAGTTGTAGAGGAACTTTAGCTTTAACAGCTTGCCAAAAGGTTTTCTAGTAGTTTTTCCTGTTAGACAATGCTCACAAATAGGCAAATCTACTTTCGTGACAGGTCCTAATAAAACTTCACGGGTCAGTCTGTTCATTCTTTCTTGGCCAATATGCCCTAATCTAGCATGCCATTTATTTGCATCCACATCTAGAGTATTAGGAGTTGCAAATAAAGAAAAACTAACAGTATTATCATTAATACAATTTAAGGTGTCCAACACCATAAAACTTTCAGACATCAATCCACATCCATAAAACATATCATTATAAAAAAGTTTAACTAAGTTTTCAGAGAAAATAAAACAATATCCCAGTTTTAACAGAACCATTACAGAGACCAAATTTCGTCGAATTTTTGGAGCATATAAAACATCATATAGGTACAAGGTTTGACCACCGCGAAAAACCAATTCGCATGTGCCCATTCCTTTTACTTCAACTTTGGTATTATTACCTACATATATCCACCGTGTTTCCCTCGGTATTCGACGAAATTCTACGAAAGTGTCTCTGTCACGAGCTACATGGTCTGTGGCTCCTGAGTCTACAGTCCACATAGGATGAGATTCAGTTAAGAAAACGGTACTAGAAATATAAATCTCACAATTTGAGACAAGATAAGACAATACCTTTTTCAGCTCCGTGCATTCACGGGCGAAATGACCCTTGTTACCACAATTATAACAGGTCAGTTTAGACTTATCTCTTTTCCCATAGCGTTTGCCTCTTTTGCGCTTGAACCGTTTGTTCTTGTTCACAGGTCTTTGGACGATCTCTTTTCCTTTTTTAAATTTTTGCCATTTTCTCTTATAGCCAGAAAACTTCTTCGAACTGGACTCAGCAACATATGTTTGAACATTTAGTCCAGCAGCCTCTAGGCGCTCAGCTTCCAGTTCAAGATGGCGAGCAATATCATCAAAAGTCCTGATATTGTCATTATGGGTCATGTTCACTTTCATGTGCTCCCAACTATCAAGAAGAAATTGTATAACAACCTGCACTTGTTGTTCATCAGTCAGTTCATGCCCAGCTTTCTTCAGCTCAGTTATCATGTTTGACATTTCCTTTAGATGTTGCTTCATCAGCTTATTGGAAACTTTCTTATATGCGTCGAACTTGATGGTCAACTGTCGTAGTTTAGAGACAGTCATTCCTCCAAACTTTTCTTTCAATATTACCCACATAGCATTTGCAATTTCAAATTGCTCATACGATAAGCAATATCATCATTCATTGAGCTGATGAGTATTCCTCTGGCAGTCGAATCTTTCTTTTTCCAGGAATTATAAGCGTCCATATTACGCTTATGTTGGGCATTATTAGGATTTTGCCCCTCAACTAGCTGGGGCTCATCCATAACCTGATTAACAGCTACCAAGGCATCATGTTCATCTAGGATATAGTGCATTCTCATTCTCCATATTTTATAATTGTCTCCATTCAATCTTTCTCCCTTATTCAAATCGGTAATTATGTTTTTCGAAGCCATTTCAATATATAACTACAGAGATACGCAACACAACACCAACAATAAGATATATACACATTTTATTGTCGCAATTGTGCATTAAAGATTAAAATATGTCACATAAGACATAGAGTCGAAAGTTCACTATGTTTCCAATCATCGTCTATGACACAAATGTTTTATATTTTAACAATTAATCCAATCGCGTCAATGTATATTCCAAACGAGAATAATTTAATTCTACCAGTCTCAGAATTCCCACAAATAATCCATAAAACATATATATTATTTCAACATGGAGAATTCAACATAACCATAATTCAAAAATAAACAAATATGCATGAAATAAATATGGACATGAAATTCAATGACTATGACTAACTTCTGAACAATCCTTGGCTTGAGATTTGTACAATTTAAAACATGACATCTTGTTAATTAAACGCTCTTCATATTTATAGGGATTTGATCTCCATCAATCAGATTGAGAAAAAACATTTTCTTTATCTCTAACAATACTAGGAGTAATTTTATCTAAGATAAAGTTATTATCATGCTTGCGATAGCCTACATGCTTCGCACTTCGTTGATTTGGGAAAATGGAGAGTGATGTAGATTTTCTTATATTCATTACAATTCTACGTTCTTCAGCGAGCTGTAATTCATCCACACATTGCCAATAATTTTTGAATTTCTTGCCCCAAACAAGATTAGAAATTATTGAAGTCCAATAATTTGGCAATGATCTTAGTAATCCAGATATTTTCTCCTTTTCAGTTAATTTTATGCTCTTGTCTTTTAAATCGTTATATCTCTCATGCATGACACCAAGATGAGTAAAAAGATTGTGCACTGGATTCATCTTATAGTTCAGATAGTAGTCCTTAGTCAACATGTTCACCATATATATATGACCAACAAATGGACAATAATAAATTATACATGCATAACAATATAAACAACACATGTTCACATGTTTAGCAAAGTATAATTCAAAACCATGATCAAAATAACACCTATAAGTGTTTAATTCATGTATAAACAAATCACACAGAATTGAATCTAAGCTAATATAAACTGCTGAGAATTAATAGAAGCATGCACGCGCTTCCACTCGCCAAAATAATGTCTCACGCGCTTCCACGTGCCGAACAACTCAATTCACGCGTCGTCACGCGCCTCCAAGCGTCGGATCTAGATCCACACGCGTCGCCACGCGTTGGATCTAGATCCACACGTGCCGCCACACGCACTCACGCGCGGTCAAAGCGCTGACCGTTGACTGGTCAATAGTTTGATAGTTGACCGATCAATAGTTGACCGGTTTACCATGGGTTAGGATCCGGGTTGGGTCGACCCAATTGACTAAACGGGTTGAACCGTTGACCATCGGGTTTGACCAACCTGTTGACCATTCGAGTCGGGCAATTGGGTTTTCCCAACCCGATTGCGACCCGCGACGTAGTATGAATCCTAACATTTTGACGGCAAAATTAGCTGTCTTACGGTCACCCTCCGGTGACAATTTCATAGGGCTTTTGAAGCCCGTGACACGACGATTAAGTTCCATCAAATTTCAGGTGAATTTTGGCGAATTAAATTCATGAATGTCACGGTTTTTGGGTGATGCATAGACCACTGAATTTCATCCAATTTCATGCGATTTCGTGCAATTTTTTTCTAATTAATCATGAAACTAATATCCAGGATTCATCCTAACATGATTCTAAGCATCAATTTCATAAAATTGCAACAAATCCATCAATAAGCATAATCATCCGTACGCATTATTTAATAAATAAATTACTGTTCACGTAATTCAATCCCTAAACATGCTTCCTAATCATGTTTATATCACCAATATCACAATTGCACAGATATAAGTGGCTTTGATACCAATGTAAGCATAAATCAAACTAATTCCAGGATCACAGAAAACATATCTGGTTGCCTGAATCTGACAATTGATGATGATTTAGTGATCCGATGCACTCTTGAGAATATCCACAACACAATTTGCTGATTTTCTCTCTCGTTTCTACAAGAGTTCTTACAGAGAATTGATTTGGAAGAGTACTGTAATTCTGTTTCTGTTTTGCTTCAGTTAACTTCCCAATGGAAGTTACATTCTTTTAAATAAGAGGGGGAGTGACAGTTATTAAAAATAACTGTCAAGGGTAATATAGTAATATCGTCTATCATGGGTTAGTCTTATAACCCTAATGGATCGGGTCAACCCATCATGGGTGGACCGGATCCAATATCATATTTATTGTATTTTCAATATATAGTTATCTATTTTGATTTTTCATATTTATTAAAATGTGAAAATATCAAAAGACAATATATCCCATATTTTTCCTCATCGTTTGAGATTTTCTTGTTATTTATTGTATTTTCGGTTTTTTTTAGTCATATACATTGTTTTTATTTCTTACTCTCTTTTGCTTATTTTGTATTAAAAAAAGAAAATGATGAACAGAGGATTGTTTTTCAAAATAAAAGAAATCAAAAGAATCAAAATTAAAGTGAATATACTCTAAATTTTTGGGGTAATTTTACCCCTATAACAACTCTTGGATGGCATATTTTTTAATGTCAATTATAGCCTATAAAAATGTCAATTATAAATTTTATTGAATTATTGTGCAACATAACTCTTTGAAAGATACTATTTACCCATGCAAATACTCTAATTCAAAAAAATACTTTTGTGTGGTTGGATCAAAGTTAGAACAACATCAAAATATAAAGGTTTACGAAGAAATAATAAAATTTAAATGTCGGTAAAAATTTTAAAGATTTTATTATTAATTTATAAATATTTCTTAAATTTTTTTTTGAAGTGGGTGCGTTAACTCATGACATCGCTGTTGTTTTAATGAAATAATTTTAATTTTTTCATTGATAAAATTTGAAATACCTGTAAAAAATAATATTTTCCTATTAACACCCAATCGTTAAAAAAAAATTATGCCCTTTAGGCTAAAAGCATTTTTGGGTATAAATACTAAAAACCTCACAACAAATTGTTAAAAAATCAATGACAATTTGATTTGAATAGAGCTTTTTCTTACCAAACAAAAATATTAAAAAGTTAAAACCTGAAAAAGATTGACCTCAATAAAATAATAATAAGAATAATAATTTCTATATGAGGTGATATATAATTTATTAATGACATTATCTTATTTAATTTATCATATAATAAAATATTTTAGTAATATTATTTTACTAAAATGATATGATATGTAATAAAAAAATAATTTGATTATCACATTTATTTTAAAAATTAAAAGAGTGTCAAAATAGTCTTAATTTTATTATAATTTTATCCTTATTAAATTTTATAACAAAAATACTTTTATTTTCAATTGAAATAATGATAAACCCTAAACCCTTATTGTGATTATTTTACCTTCACTTACACAATTTTTAACATAAAACTACCTCTATTTTTAATTAAAATTACAAGTCATCCTAACCGAGGTCAATTTAATCCCAAGCGTCCTGTTGTTGCAGTGCGACTAGTCTACCCACCCAGATTGTGTTCTCATACCTCTGCCTCTATTTGTGCATGAATGATATGGTCTAGATTGTCTTCTTATTGTGTTGTGTTACCTCCAAATCGTGTTCTCATCTCATCAACACCATGACTACTCTTGTGATGTTGATCGAGGGTAAAGGAGCAGGCATTGGTCGTCGCCACACATGCTTAGATTGTCTGGAGCACTAGATTGTCTTTAAGCACCAATTGTCAGAACTCTTTAATTTAATCTAAACCTTTTAATTTATTATAGTTTTTCTTTTGTCATTTCTCCTCTATCTCTTTACCTTTGATTTGCCATACTTTCCTTTTGCCTTTGATATAGTTTAACATATTTAGTCATTTCAATATTATTTTATTAATGTCAATTAAATACAATAATAATTTATATAATTAATTTAACTAAACACAATACTAATTTATATTCATTAACTTTTTAAGTAATTTAATGTTTATAGTGAACTTCACAATTTAAGTAATCTTCTATTTTTTATTATAAAAATTTTTTAAACCAGACATCCCTCCGAGTAATGGGATACCTTAATTAACAGGTTATCGATTTTGTGAAGTTAGCATTTCAAAATCACATTATAAGATTGATTAAACAAATTGGCCGAAGGAATTATTCCCATACAAAGTTTACTCTTTTTCTAAGTTTTTATTCATTAATTTTAAAAAACTTAAATATTCATTTATCTGTTAATTTTTGTTGTTATTGTTATAGGCACAATCATTATTTTAAAAAAAGAATAATTCATCCTCATTTTTCACCTTAATTTAAAAAATTCACAATTTTCCCTTAACTTAATTTTTAAAAGTTACTTTTTCACCCCCACCATTTAGGGTTCCTATGGTTTCCATATTTTAGGGTTAACAACCACCCCCCTCAAGGTTTAAAACATTACTTGAACCCCCAAAACTTCATTCTTTTTTTCCAATGACTGTTCTTCTCGATGATTCCCTTTGACGTGTCGTCAACCCAACCACCAATAAGCTTTCTCCTTCCCTTGTGGTTTCCCAAAATGGAAACCACAAAAAACATAATCGAAGTGGTCGAATTATAGCACAAATCTATGCATTGGCTAATGTCGCACATATGACATCTAGGTCCGTGCGACATCAACTGACGATTTGTGAGTTGATTGATGCACAAATCCATGAGACAATCTGGCCACTACAATTAGATTTTCAGTAGTTTCTACATCAAGAAACCACCAAGGAGAGAGAAAGATTATTAGTGGTGGGGCTGATGACGTGTCAGAGAGAATTATAGGGAAGAACGGTTACTAGAAAGAAGAAATAAAATTTTGGGGGTGTAAGTGCAATGTATTGAACTTTGAGGGAAACGGTTGTTAACCTTAAAATATGAAAATCCTAATAACCCTAGATGGTATGGGTGAAAAAAATAAATTTTTAAAATTAAGTTACGAAAAAATTTGTCAGTTTTCAAAACTAATGTGAAAAATGGGGATAAATTATTCTTTTTTAAATAATAATTTTACTCTTAATAATAAGAACAAAAATTAATAGATCGATGAATATTTCAGTTTTTTAAAATTAATGGATAAAAACTTAAAAACAGAAAGTAAACTTTCCATGGGAATAAATCCTTTGACCAAGAAAATTGTATACAAACTTCCACTAATATTTTCTCATACGTTTAATATAATCTAATGATTTTAAATTAAAAAAATGTAAAATTATTACATATCACTGCAAAATTATAACTAATAGAGAATAATTTTATGAATAATTGTATAAATAAATAATTTCTACAAATAATTTGTATAGATGTCATCAATCTTTCCATCAGCCAGCCATCTCCAAGGCATAATTCCCCCGCCGTATCCGATCTCCTTAATTAAAGCCAAAAAATTTGTCGCCACAAGCTAAAGTGGCAGACTTTTTGACAGCCACACATGGCTGATAATGAGTGATGACTTCAAGACCCCTAGACCATACATTACTCTGTTGTATCAACTAGTTTTCTTCCTTCTGATTTGCAAAATCTAAATCCTTATCTTCCTTCATTCTCCTCCAGTCATTCAACTCTTTCTGTATCTTCCACTATACATTATCGATCACCTCACTTTCTTCAGTATTATTACTGCACCTTCCCTTACATTCTCTCGTTTTCTTCCTTTTTTTTTTCTGTTTTGAGTTTTTCTACTTGAGGTTTTCTCAAAAGGGTTTGAGGTTCTTGCAAGGAAAAGACCTTTAAGAGAGTCAAAATTTGATCTTTGCATCCACATGCATCTGTTTGAAGCTTGAATAGAAAAAGTTTACATCTGGAAGTGAAGATGAAGATTCAGTGTGATGTGTGTGAGAGAGCTCCTGCAACGGTGATTTGTTGTGCAGATGAGGCTGCACTCTGTGCTAAATGCGACATTGATGTACATGCAGCTAACAAACTGGCCAGTAAGCACCAAAGGCTTCTCCTTCAGTGCCTTTCCAACAAGCTTCCTCCATGTGATATTTGCCGAGTAAAGTTGCTTCTTACCCTTTTGTGAAATTTTTTATTCCTTTATAATCCTCATATTCAGGTACTGCTGTTTACAAGAAGGCAAAAACATTCAGATCTAAGCATAGAAAGCACTATACTGAGTATGAAGAGTGTTTTGCAATGGAATTCCCTTGAATATTTGTTATGAATAAGTAAAGACCATATAGGGCCAGTTTTTGTGTTGTTTCTTGTAAATTTTGAACAAGTATTTGGGATATGATTTGTGGGATTTATGTGTATGGTTGAGTTTAGTTGCTTTAATTCTTAAAATATAGCTTCACATGGAAGCTGCCAAAGGTATCGATGAACTAAAATGAGGGATATTTCTGTATACTTTGAAGATCCAAGCTTGATTCCGTTTGGTTCACTCTGTTTGTGTCTTTTGGAATCTTCTTAGTGACATTAAATCACCAATATCCAATTGTTTCCCCATCAGGTTGATCCAACAATTATTTTGAACCTGTTAACTCAACACAACATAACACAAAAAATAATTGAATTGAGACTGAATTTTCTTTTCACATGAAATATAGTTTAAATTGTGTTCAGGTCAATCCAAAATAGAATCATGTTGTGATCGGATTAACACAAAACCAATCAAACTTGACTTGAATGGTTTTTTTCTTTACACCAATATGACAAATCTAGTTTGTTTGTTTTTATATGTTTATAAGTTGGTGTGTTTTCAGTACTACTTATTTAAGTTTATAATGTCTGATGTGTAACATCTTTCTAATTAACTTCTTACCATGCATACATATTAGGACTTAATTATGTTTTATGTAATGCTAATTCTCATTGAATATATGATTCTATAATTTTATCATTTATGTATGTTAATTAATTAAACTAGAATTCTTTTATTTAAGATTTTTATGTTAGAGAACACAATAAGCATATTATTGAATTGCAATAGAATAATTTCGTTTTGATAAAGCGGGTTGTTTTGTGGCAAAATGTAATTTTGTATCAAATTGTTTCATTTAGTGTTAAATGGGTTGTGCTTTGACACAAACCCATTATATAGTTTAGGACAATGCGGATTGTGTCAGGGGTTAGTTTTAAGAGATTTGTATGTGATTCTAATTTAGGTGTAGTTAAGGTCGAGAGCCTCTTACCTGAAATTCAAATTGACATGAACTGTTGCAGGTCTAAATTCATGACATAGAAGAGACGATTTAATTCTCTTTAGCTTCATACCATGATTGATTTCTTGGTTAGCCTTTCTTATTGCACAGTTTGCGCATAAAGCTTGAGGCCTCATTAATATTTTTACTAATTTTCTCGCTGTAGAATTACCATTGATTTCTCTATCTTGTGCGATGTACAGGAAAAGACTGCTTTCATTTTTTGTGTTGAAGACAGAGCTCTCTTCTGTAAGGAGTGTGATGAGCCTATTCATTCAGCCGGTAGCCTTTCGGCAAACCATCAGCGATTCCTGGCAACTGGAATCCGAGTAGGTTTGAGCTCTAGTTGCACCAAGGAGTCTGAGAAAAGCAAGTTTGACCCACCTAATCAGAATGCTCAACAATCTTCTGTCAAAGTGCCTGCACAGCAACAGTCAGGCATTTCATCTCCGTGGGCCATGGATGATCTGCTACAATTTTCAGATTTTGAATCCTCTGAAAAGGTGAGCAAATATATGCATTCATATAACTGTAATTATGGATAATATGCCTGTAGAGCCATATTTGGCTTGCCTTTCAAAACCTTAATATCATAACCTCGATAAAGCACAAGAGATGTTGGACATATATATACATCCCACATCATTTGAGATATTAAGATATGACTGGTTAAAATGTTTCTTAAACTATTAAAACGCTTTTTGGATTGGGGATGTTACACTTAACATCTTTCTTCTGTTTGCAGAAGGAACAAGTTGAGTTTGGAGAGCTTGAATGGCTAGCTGACATGGGACTATTCAGTGAGCAAGTTCCTCAGGAGGGTCTAGCAGCAGCTGAAGTTCCTCAACTTCCCGTTTCCAACTCCAGCAGTGTTTCCTCATTCAGACCTATGAAATCCAGCATGCCGCACAAGAAGCCCAGGATCGAAATACCAGATGATGATGATGAGTATTTCACAGTCCCGGATCTTGGCTAAACAAACACAAGTAACCTCTATAGTGTGAGTGAATAGGTTGATTTTCTATGCATATATACACTCATACATACATGTACATGTGTACTTAAATGTGCATTTGATGTGTTATAATCTCTTGTTGAGATGCTTATTGACCATGTATTTCAAACTTAATTAGAGCTTACAATCTCCAAACACATTACATATAAGAATTTGTGAGGGTGGCTTGTCTAAATTGAGTGAATCAGGAACTTAGTGATGATCAGCAAGGCCTTTTGAGTATGCATTTTGTTGATGGTAAAAATTTCACTAAGGAGAAGTACTTACAATTAGAGGTTTAATTTTACTTGTACAGGTTGGACTTATAGATTTAAAGTCTATGTTTTAAATGATATTGACAAAGTAATGGCATGAGATACCCAAATATTGTCTATATATTTTTGTATAATCCTATATTTATAGAACAAGAGAAAGAGATAATGGTGTAAATGCATAAATAGATGCACCCATATCTTGCATACTGAATTTAGATAACTAAAAAATTCCATTGATTGTGTTATCTCATACAAATAATAGATCCTCTCCTTTCGGGAATCTCTTTCTTCCCATTTGGATGCCCGATCGACGTCGAAGAAGCCTTGAGAGACGAAGAACTTTGAAAGGAGAAGATGTTTTGGGAGGGAGAGGCTGTCAACAATGGAGTCGGAGATGTCGTCGGAGATTTCAAAACGAAACCCTAGGGTGAAACTACCATTTTTTAAAACTTAGGCTAGGGGAAACTTTTAGTTTTTAAAGTTTAGGGAGACAAAAAGAGATAAAATTTTCAAGCGTTAGGATTCTGTTAAATTTAACCGATCATGGGTGGGTAAATGGTATTTCCATAGTTAATGGGGGAAACTTTGAGGATTCAGCATAGTTTGGGTGGGAAATAATCCTTTGGCCTTTGCAAAACTACATTTCCCCTATATTTTTTTAGGGTTCTCTTTGCACAATGGCAAATTTCAATTGAATCCCCTATATTGTTTAGTCTCACAGTTGCCACCCTCACCTTTGTAGGTTTCTAACACCCATCTTCCTCAAATTCTTTCTCATCATATAATCATTTTTCTCTTCCGTCTCTAACATCTCTTCATGCCTAAGATTAAGCCGATATCGATCCTTCCCTTCATTACTAGCGTTCTCTCTTTTCTCAACAACTTTCTCATGATGCAATCTTTCCTTCTTTGCATCATCGTTATTGTGACTCTTTTCTCCTCTTAAGAGTCATAAGCCATCTCCTTAGTGATCGAGTGTCCACCTATGCTCATTGTCGCCAACACACGTCTCTCTCCCTATTACGTCGTGGTTTGACCCTCCATCTCACAAGGTTAAGTTCTTTCTCCAGTTGTTTCTTCTTCACTGGCGGATTCCTCATCTTACTATAGCTCCCAACAGTCCACCTCTTGGACTTTTATTGCCAACAACCACTACTTTTGGATCTCCTTCAATGGTCACACCTCACGTAAAGCCATCACGTTTTCCTATCATGATGACTAATTCTTGCCCTATAGGTTCCTTTCCTTCATTGCCCCAGTTGCCTATAATGACCAACATCGGCAGTTATTTTTCTTCTCTCATGGTGCGTGATAAAAGTCCCAATTTTTGGATGTTCTTGCCATTCATGATCTCCAAAATATCATTGTCAGTAATGCACAACCTCCATCGCCATTCCTTCCTGATGGCACTCATAATCCGGCTCATTCACGTTGGTTATGAGCTGACAAATTAGTTTTGACTTGGATTAAATCAATGGTTTCTCCCATGATTGTTCAAACTTTGTTATTGCCCTGTGTTACAATTCTTGAAGCTTGGTCTTTGCTTGATCGATGTCTTAATCCAAGTTTTGGGATTCATCTTTGATTCATCCATGACAAGTTATGCATTCTCCGAAAAGTTTCCTATCAGATGATGGTTGATTATCTCATTAATGTTAAGTCCATATTTGACTCTTTTGCTACAACTGGGTTTCCTATTTTGGATGGTGATTTTGTGGAGCATATCGTTGATGGCTTAGGTCTTGAGTACCAATCTTTCATCACTTCCTTGCATTCTCGTCCATCCACCACTTATGATGGTTTGTATAATCTTCTCTTTCACAAAGAACACCTTCAAAAGAAACACTCTTGTATGTTTACTCTTGTTGTGGCTATGGATATTGGTCGATCCTCTCCACAATCATAAGGCTTGTAAACGCTACTTTCATGGTAAAAATAAAAGTAGGTGTGGTTATGGTAGCGGTCATATTTCTACTCCTTGCTAACAATCATAACCCTTATATCAACCTGTAACACCCCTCCCTAGAAGTACTATCCACCGAAGGAGAAATGTTACGAATTAATATTCAAAGCGTCTATTTTTGTTCTTTTAAAATACTTTAAAATAAACGCATCACTAAAAGCATTTAGAAAGTATTCCAAGAAAACTAAAAATCTGGAAGCAAACAAAAGATGTATATACTCATATGAAAACTCATCCGAAAGCATCTGAAAATGGGGAGTAATTATATACGACTGTACAATCATCTTAAAAAGGTCAAAAATTGACAAGAACATGTCACTGTATGCATGTAATATAAACCAGAAATAACCTGCTCTAATCGGATCTATCTTCGCTGACCTAACCCTGCCTTGCAGCTACCTCAATCACCTGTACTTGCAATTAGGAAAGAAAATGAAGTGAGAGATAAGAACACTCAGTAAGGGGAAAGAATTAAGTAGACTATCTCCTTTCCTGTTCTAACTCACTTTCGAGACTCAACCTCACTTATAACCCCTATAAGAACTTGAGGGGATAATTTAGTTCATGTTTTACTATTTGGGTTATACTTTGTCCCATCTGGTGTCTATTTGATACTTTCTGGAAGCTCACTACAGGGATTTGACACTTTTCTAAGCTTGAGATCTCTTCTTTTCTCTCACTATACCATTTTTGAATCTGATTTGAGCTTTACTATGAGCATGCTCTACTGCGAGCAGACCCTACTGTGGGTCTATGTCCTACTACAGACGTGTCCTACTATGGACGTGCTCTACTGCGGGTGGTGTAGTGTAAAGTGCCCCCACATAGTTCATAGCATGCATGCGTGTCTTATATCTTACTAATCTTGCTTCTATCTAAATCTATTCATAACTCACCAGACCATACTCTTGGGACGACCCTTGAATCTTGAGCCCCAAATTCCTTTTCTTGTTTTTTCTTTCTTTTCTTTTTCTGTCCTTTCTTTCCTTTCCTTTCTTTCTTTTCCTTTCCAAAACTATGAAATACTATTTACAACCCTGTTTATTTGATAGGGTAGCCTTCTTTTTCATACAATTTCATAGTCCAAAAGGTTTCTAATTCATACAAGATATATATCGTTGAAAAGAGGATTCAAAGAACTTTCCAACAAGCTATAATAGCACTCATAACTCATTATATAAGACAATCAAAACGTGAGATGAAATCAGTGGCAAAAACCATCTCCTCTGTTTATTTGATAAAGCAGTCCTTGTGGTTCATACAATATTTAACAGTCCAAATGATCCCCAATTCATACAAGTTATATATCCCTGAAAAGAGTATTCAAAGAGCTTTCCAAACTCATAACTCATTAGATAAGATAGTCAAAACGTGAGATGAAATCAGTGCAAAAACTGTTTCCTCTGTTTATTTGATAAAACAGTCCCTGTGGTTCATACAAGATTTATCAGTCCAAATGATTTATAATTCATATAAGATATATATCATTGAAAAGTGGATTCAAAGAGTTTTCCAACAAGCTATAATAGCACCCATGATTCATAAGATAAGGCAGCCAAAACATGGGACGAACTCAGTGGCAAAACTGTAAATATTATCTAACTCTCTGTCATCAACAAAATCACACACATAGATACCCCAAATGGCAAAACAACATTTCTCAACTTCAAAATCATCATTTATAACATAGATCCAAGGAACCAAAAGCCTAAAACATGCAACATATCAAGGATGATACCCATTACCTTGTTTCAAGCCAATCCTTGCAAGTTGGCTTCCTCCTCTTTATCTTGCTTCCTTTATCACCAAAACCACCTTAAATCAACACCAAAACACACTAACATATTCATATAACATACATCCAATATATATATAAACATAGGTAAAGGGAAAAGGAAGAGATCTTTTGGTTACTAAGGCTTCCAAAGTGTTTCCTTTTCTTTTTCTTCCTTATTTATCTTTCAAAACCCTTCCAAATCACTCACTTTTCTTCAAAAACTCAGCAAGGAAAGGAAGAAAACTGCCTTCTTCTGGAAGAGACAGGAAAATGATGGAAAAAATGGTAAAAGTTGCCTTTTTTGACTTTTCTCTCTATATTTATATAATTTTTATCTCTTTTTTTTTTAAATTTCTTTATGTATATCTATATATTCGTATAGTTATATATATATATATATATATATATATATATATAACACACACAAATGCATGTGAACATGTATATTTAAAACTGGAAATATCTCGAAATAGGATCAAAAGACATAAATACCCCTGAAATACACCTGAGAGTATTACAACTTTTCCCCCCTCACAAGAATTCTGTCCTCAGAATTCACAAAAACAACTCTGGATAATTCTCTTTCATGGTCTACTTCATTTTCCAGGTGGCCTCTACCTTCTGGTTTCTCTATAAGACTTTTACTAGAGGAATTTGTCGGTTCCTTAGTTGCTTAATTATTCTGTCAAGTATCTGAATAGATCTTTCTTCATAACTAAAGTCTTCTGATAACTTAATATCATTTGTATTCACGATCTGGGAATGATCACCAAGGCATTTCCTCAACGATGAGACATGAAATACATCATGAATCTGGTCCATACTCGCTAGTAAGGCCAATCTGTAAGCCACTTTACCAACTCTCTCAATTATCTCATATGGACCAATAAACCTGAGAGCTAGTTTTCCCTTCTTTTTGAATCTTATCAAATGCTTGAATAGAACAACCTTTACAAATATAAATTCACCTATATTGAATTCCAAGTCTCGGCGTCGATGATCTGCATAGCTTTTTTGTCGATCCTGGGTTTGTTTTATTCTCTGCCTGATCAGTTGGACATCATCAATCATTTTCTGGGTCAATTCAGGCCCAAGGGATCTGGATAACACATCTCTCTCTCCTATCTCATCCCAGTGAAGAGGAGAACGACACCTCCTACCATATAAGGCCTCATAAGGTGTCATCTGAATAGTTATCTGGTAGCTATTATTGTAAGCAAACTCCACCAAGGACAACATTTCTACCCATGTAGCTTTATGATCCAGGCAACAAGCTCTCAACATGTCTTCCAAAATCTGATTAACCCTCTCCGTCTGACCATCTGTTTAAGGATGATAGGTTATACTAAATGTCAAATTAGTACCTAAAGATCTTTGGAGACTCTTCCAGAAAGTTGATACAAATCTCGTATCACAATCGGATACTATAGTCCTGAGTACACCATGTAATCTAATAATCTCCCTAGCTGATCTGTGGTAGTAGTATCTTTGATGGGCAAGAAATGAATTGACTTGGTCAATCTATCAACAATCACCTAGATAGCATTAAATCCATTCTGAACTCTAGGAAGTCTACTAATGAAGTCCATGGAGATATGCTCATATTTCCATTCTAGAATAGGCAGAGGCTAAAGCAACCTTAAAGGTCTCTAGTGTTCGGCCTTAATTTGTTGACAGGTGAGACATCTAGTAACAAACTCATCTATATCCCTTTTTCATGTCTGACCACCAAAAATGTCTTTTTAAATCCTGATACATCTTTACACCTTCATGGTGGGCAGTGTAAAGAGAACTATGAGCCTCTGTAAGAATTCTCTGTCTCAATTCAGTTATCCGGGGAACATATACTCGATCTCTAAATTTGAGAATTTCATTCAATACTTGAAAATCTGTCTCGAGACCTTCTTCTACTTTCTGAATTTTTTGTTGACATCACTTATCTCTTGTTTGAGCCTTTCGAATCTCATTTATGAGAGTGGGCTAAATCTCTAATCTGACAAGGGTCCCAATCACAAGCTCAATCTGTTCTTGGTTCATATCTCTCTAAATTTCTTTCTGGACCGTCAATTGTGATATCATCACGTTTCTACTGAGGGCGTCTGCAACCACATTAGCTTTGCCTGGATGGTATTTAATATCACAGTCATAGTCTTTTACTAACTCGAGCCATCGCCTCTGTCTCATATTTAACTCTTTCTGAGTGAAGAAATATCTGAGACTCTTATGGTCAGTATAAATATTACATCTTACCCTATACAAATAGTGTCTCTAGATTTTCAAAGCAAAAATTACTGCTGCTAACTCCAAATCATGAGTGGGGTATCGAGTTTCGAATTCTTTCAATTATCTTGAGGCATATGCTATCACCTTGCCTTGCTGCATCAACAATGCTCCTAAACCACTGTGTGAGGCATCAGTGTATAAATCGTACTCAACTCCCTCCTTCGGAAATGCTAACATAGAAACTGTAGTCAATCTTCTTTTCAATTCTTAGAAGCTTGCCTCACAAGCATCTGACCACTGAAATGGCATTGTTTTCTTTGTGAGGGTTGTAAGAGGTTTAGCTAATCTGGCAAATCCCTCCACAAACCTTCGGTAATACCCCACCAAACCCAGGAAACTACGAATCTCCTTAACTGTCTTTGGTCTCTGCCATTCAACTATTGCCTCAATCTTACTGGGATCCACGTATATACCTTTTGCTGAAATCACATGCCCTAAAAAGGTAACTCTATCTAGCTAAAATTCACATTTCGAGAATTTGGCATACAGTTGTTTCTCTTTCAACCTCTAGAGGGTAAACCTTAAGTGTTGTTTATGCTCCTTTCGACTGTAAGAATACACTAAGATATCATCAATGACTACCACAATAAATTTATCAAAGCAGTTGTGGAATACCCTATTCGTCAAATCCATAAATATCGCAGGGGCATTTGTTAATTCGAACGGTATTACTACAAACTCAAAATGGTCATACCTCGTTCGAAAAGTTGTCTTGGGTATATCCTTCTCTGCCACTCTCGCCTAGTGATAACCAGATATCAAATTTATCTTGGAGAATACCATGGATCCCCTCAACTGATCAAATAAGTCATCAATCTTGGGTAACGGGGTACTTGTTCTTAACTGTGACATTATTTAGCTCTCTGTAATCAATGCACATTCTCATGGACCCATATTTCTTTTTCACAAATAGGATGGGAGCTCCCCAAGGAGAATGACTCGATTTGATAAAACCATGACCTAGTAACTCTTGGAGTTGCTTCTTCAATTCTTATAACTCGCTAAGGGTTATTCGATAAGGTGCTCTCGAAATAGATATTGTGCCCGGTGTCAATTCTATATTAACCTCAACTTCTCGTTTGGGAGCTAATCCCGGTAGATCACTTGGAAACACATCTGAAAACTCTCGTACCACTGGTGTTTCATCAATAGTTGGGTCTAACTCAACCTTGCTTACTACATGAGCCAAATATCTTGTACACCCATTTTTTAACATTTTACAAGTTTTCAACATACTGATCATCAAACTTGGGATATGACCCTCACCGAACTCGAATTGATCTCTAGAGTCCAGGTTAAATCTCACTTTCTTCTTTTTACAATCAATCTAGCTCCGTATCTCCCCAAAAAGTCTATCCCTAAAATCATGTCAAAATCTAGCATTTCGAACACAATCAGGTCTACCAGTAATTGTTGACCCTTAATCATAATACTCTGTCCTAGCAGCATTATCTCACTAATGACTGACCTCCCATCAAACAACTCGATCATAATCCTCTAGGCTATTCTAACGGGTTGCAACTTTAACCTTTCAAGCAAACTCTTGGCTACAAAACAATGAGTAGCCCCACAATCAACTAAAACATAAATAGGAGTATCAAGATAGAGAATCTGACCCTTGACTACTGATAGGTTAGCCTCTGCTGGTCCCTGGGTGATCGTGTAAACTTTGGTTGTGGCCCCTCCTATAGCTTGTTGCTGCTCTACTCTTATTGGGGCAATTATACAAAAATGAGCAATATGTTCAAGCTGATGACATCTAAAACAAACTGTCTGGCCTGTCAAACACTCTCTTCTTTGTTGCTTCCCACATTTCTGGCAAGTTGGTATCTCAAGTCCTCTTTGTTTCTTTCCATTTTTCTAGTTCTTTTTTATGCCTCTAAACTAGAGAGGTCGTTTACCTTTTCTGTCTCAGTTTGAAGGAGGGTCTCTCTGTGCTGAAACTAAACCATTACTCATCAGAGGAACTGGCATAACAGTAGGAGGTGTAACATTTTGCCCTGTAGTCTGATCAAACCTCCTCCTCATAAAAACCTCTACCCTCAAAGCTCTATCGAAGGCCTCTGTATAAGTCATGGGTGGTTGTGCCCTTGTCATAACATCTCAGGATATCTCTAGATCTAACCCGTACATGAACTTCTGCATACACCCTATTTCTGTACTAGCTATCTCGGGGGCATACTGGGACAATTGATTAAATTTCATGGAATATTCTTTTACATAATCTATCCCCTACACTAAATTAATAAACTCTTGGGCCCTAATACAAGTAACATCGGCACCCTTATACTCTGCCTCAAATCGGTGCCTGAACTCGGACCATGTTATCTTTGAGACATTAACCGTCTCCCTGACTAAGTTCCACCATATTTTTGCCCCTAACTTGAAAAGATAGGTGACATATCTCACTCTCTCTTGGTCGGTCATGTCAAACAAGGCCATTGCACTCTCTACTAATTCCAACCACTCTTCAGCTACTATTGGGTCTTTTGCACCATCAAATTTTTGAGGTTGGTGCATACTAGGGAGGTTGAAAATAGGATGCAACTGAGTCCTCACTAAGGTTGCTGTAGATGCTAAAGTAACCTCCCTCATATCATGTCTTTGGGTTGGTGGTGTATGCACCGTCTCACTTCCCTGTGTAGGAGCACCTATGTGCTCTCTCATAATCTCTCTGAAAATCTCTCGCATATCATGTGCACTGAGTCCCCCCTAGGGTATTTGGGGAGCTGTTCCCTCACTTTGGCTCCTCTGAGAGGGATTTACTGGTGTTTGACTCATAAATCCTGAAAACGAACACATTAGTCTCATTAAACATAGCGGGTATAAGTGAAAACTTAACTTACAGTGATCGGCTGCGAGGGTGGTCAACGTGGCTGGAGGGTATTTCATCTTTGTTTTACTTTGATTACTCTATTTTGTTTTAGAAAACATCTTTTGAGCTCCCAAAATCATGTTCTAATACCAACTTGTAACACCTCTCCCTAGAAGTACTACCCACCGAAGGAGAAATATTACGAATTAATATCCGAAACGTCTATTTTTTTTATAAAGTACTTTAAAATAAACGCATCACTAAAAACGTTTAGAAAGTACCTCAAAAAAACTGAAAATCTGGAAACGAACAAAAGATGTATATACTCATATGAAAACTCATCTGAAAGTATCTGAAAACAGGGAGTAATCATATACGACTGTACAATCATCTCAAAAAGGTCAAAAGTTGACAAGAACATGCCACTGTATGCATGTAATATAAACCAGAGATAAACTGCTCCAGCCGGGTCTATCTTCGCTAACCTAACCTTGCCTCGCAGCTACCTCGATCACTTGTACCTGTAATCAGAAAAGAAAAGAAAGTGAGAGATAAGAACACTCAATAAGGGGAAAGAATTAAGTAAACTATCTCATTTCCTGTTCTAACTCACTTTCGGGACTCAACCTCACTCATAACCCCTACAAGAACTCGAGGGGATAATCTAGTTCATATTTTACTATTTGGGTCATATTTTGTCCCATCTGGTGTCTATTTGATACTTTCTGGAAGTTGACTACAGGGATTTGACACTTTTCTAAGCTCGAGCTCTCTTCCTTTCTCTTACTACACTATTTCTGAATCTGATTTGAGCTCTACCACGAGCATGCTCTACTGTGAGGGGACCTTACTATGGGTCTATGTCCTACTACGGACGTGTCCTACTACGGACGTGTCCTACTATAGACGTGCCCTACTACGGGCAGTGTAGTGTAAAGTGCCTTCTCATAGTTCATAGCATGCATGCGTGTCTTATATCTTACTAATCTTGCTTCCATCTAAATCTATTCATAACTCACCAGACCATACTTTTGGGATAACCCTTGAATCTTGAGCCCCAAATTCCTTTTCTTGTTTTTTTCTTTCTTTTCTTCTTCTTTTCTTTTTCTCTACTTTCTTTCCTTTCCTTTCCTTTCTTTTCTTTCTTTTCCTTTCCAAAACTGTGAAATACTGTTTACAACCCTGTTCATTTGACAGGGTAGCCATCTTTTTCATATTATTTCACAGTCCAAACGATTTCTAATTCATACAATATATATATCGTTGAAAAGAGGATTCAAAGAGCTTTCCAACAAGCTATAATAGTACTCATAACTCATTATATAAGACAGTCAAAACATGAGATGAAATCAGTGGCAAAAACTGTCTCCTCTGTTTATTTGATAAAACAGTTCTTATGGTTTATACAATATTTAACAGTCCAAATGATCCCCAATTCATACAAGCTATATATCCCTGAAAAGAGTATTCAAAGAGATTTTCAAAAAGATATAATAGCACTCATAACTCATTAGATAAGATAGTCAAAACGTGAGATGAAATCAGTGCAAAAACTGTCTCCTCTGTTTATTTGATAAAACAGTCCTTGTGGTTCATACAATCTTTATCAGTCCAAATGATTTCTAATTTATATAAGTTATATATCATTGAAAAGTGGATTCAAAGAGCTTTCCAACAAGCTATAATAGCACCCATGATTCATAAGATAAGGCAGCCAAAACATGGGACAAACTCAGTGGCAAAACTGTAAATATTATTCAACTCTCTGCCATCAACAAAATCACACACATAGACACTCCAAATGGCAAAACAACATTTCTCAACTTCAAAATCATCATTTATAACATAGATCCAAGGAACCAAGAGCCTAAAATATGTGACATATCAAGGATGATACCTCTTACCTTGTTTCAAGTTAATCCTTGCAAGTTGGTTTCCTCCTCTTTATCTCGCTTCTTTTATCAGTAAAACCACCTTAAATCAACACCAAAACACACTAACATATTCATATAATATGCATCCAATATATATATAAACATAGGTAAAGGAAAAAGGAAGAGATCTTTTGGTTACTAAGGCTTCCAAAGTGCTTCCTTTTCTTTTTCTTTCTTATTTATCTTTCAAAACCCTTCCAAATCACTCACTTTTCTTCAAAAACTCAGCAAGGAAAGGAAGAAGACTGCCTTCTTCTGGAAGAGACAGGAAAATTATGGAAAAAATGGTAAAAGTTATCTTTTTTTGACTTTTCTCTCTATATTTATATAATCCTTATCTCATTTTCTTTTTCTTTTTTCTTTTCTTTCTTTTTTTTTTAGTTTCTTTATGTATATCTATATATTTGTGTATATATATATATATATATATATATATATATATATATATATATATATATAAACACACACAGATATGCATGTGAACATATATATTTAAAATTGAAATTATCTCGAAATAGGGTCAAAAGACATAAATGCCCCTAAAATGCACCTGAGGGTATTACACAACCACTTTTACTCCAGACTTTGATTGGCATTCTTTCTCAAAGTGCTTGTTAGATTTGTGAAAAACAAGGGCACTCCGCCCATGTTTGCCTATAATGAGATAATTTTGCATACACAACAGATTTAGCAACTATTGTTTTCACTGCTTTGTCCATGTATGATCCCACTAACTCAAATTGGGTTCAAAACTCTAGTGTTACATATCATATGACACCTAATGCTTTAGTCTTGTCCTTTCCTCTACCACACGATAGTATGTCTTCTATAATTATTGGTAATAGTCATTCATTGTTGATTTCACATTAGGGTTTAGTTTATCTATCTAAATCTTCTCCTTTTCTGGTTGTCTTGTCTGATGTCTTATGTGTTCCTGCATTATATAAGAATTTGTTGTCCATTTACAAGTTTAACTCTAATACAAATTCTATTTGTCTTTTAGACTCTTCTAGCTTTGTGATTAAGAACAAACAAACAAGAGAAATTTTTCTCTTTGTCATAACAGTAACGATTTTTATCAGCTAACTCCTCTTATCATTGCCACCTATTTGTCTGTTTATGTCTCATCTGATGTCTAACATTGTCATCTTAGTTATCCCTTTTCCATGGTACTCAAGATAGTCTTTGCCTTTATGGTTGGTCTAGTTTATCATTCATAAGATCCTTTATCTATTTGTCAAGTATATCCT
>NW_025401251.1:0-29981 GCF_011075055.1 Mangifera indica | reverse complement strand
ACAATCGAAAAATTCTTCAAAAATCTGAAAAATACGAATCGATATATCGTAAAACGGTGAAATTCAAAAAAACAGAACTGAAATTCGAATTCTAAACTAGAATGACAACAATAAAAAAATTCTTCAAAAATCTGAAAAATACGAATCGATATATTGTAAAATGATGAAATTCAAAAAAACGAAACTGAAATTCGAATTCTAAAAGTTGAAAAACCCTAGAATGGGAACAATCAAAAAATTCTTTAGAAATCTGAAAAATACGAGTCGATCTATTGTAAAACGGTGAAATTCAAAAAAACGGAACTGAAATTCGAATTCTAAAAGTTGAAAAACTCTAGAATGACAACAATAAAAAAATTCTTCGAAAATCTGAAAAATACGAGTCGATATATCGTAAAACGGTGAAATTCAAAAAAACGAAACTGAAATTCAAATTCTAAAAGTTGAAAAACCCTATAATGATAACAATTGAAAAATTCTTCGAAAATTTAAAAAATACGAGTCGATATATCGTAAAACGGTGAAATTCGAAAAAACAGAACTGAAATTCAAATTCTAAAAGTTGAAAAACTCTAGAATGACAACAATTAAAAAATTCTTCGAAAATCTGAAAAATACGAGTTGATATATCGTAAAACGATGAAATTTGAAAAACTGAACTGAAATTCAAATTCTAAAAGTTGAAAAACCCTAGAATGACAACAATCGAAAAATTCTTCAAAAATTTGAAAAATACGAGTCGATATATCGTAAAACGATGAAATTCAAAAAAACGAAACTGAAATTTGAATTCTAAAAGTTGAAAAACCCTAGAATGGTAACAATCGAAAAATTCTTCAAAAATCTGAAAAATACGAGTTGATCTATCGTGAAACGGTGAAATTCGAAAAAATGGAATTGAAATTCAAAAACACGAATCAATATATCCTATAAACGAAAAAATCAAAATATTGAGTTGAAATTACAACATTACATAATTACATCGTAAATTATGTCAAAAAGCTCTAAAATTCAAAAAATCGAATCTCAAATTTGAAAATTACATATGGAAAAACCCTAAAACAGGAAAAATAGATACAAAATTCAAAAATTACACGATCAGAAACCCTAGATAAGAAAATTCTCAATTTACCCCCTCATGAAAATTCCTTTTTAAAACAGGTCAACTGTTATATGACAAATTTTAGAAAACCCGTTGTATTCTAAGGAATTTCCCCCGACTCCCCAATGTTTTAACAAAACTTTTTACCCCCCTAACCCACGGTTAATGTCTGCTGACCGTGGGAGAAATCGTTTGACCGTGGGAAATACTGTTCCCACGGTTGGACTGCCGATCCTTCGGCAGCCATTTTCGGCCAAAATTTGGTTGTTTTGGCCTTCAATTTTTTTATAAATCAAATTTACACGTTATATAATACAAAACTCTTTAATCAATTCAACAAAAACAACCAAGAATTAAAACATTTTAAGCATTATTCAAATCAAAACTCTAAAATTTCAAACCTCAAAATCTCAATTAAATCTCAATAATATGAGCAATAACTTGATTCAAACAAGATTACGAGAGATATACTAACCTTCTTTGCCATTTGCGGTTGCCGGAAAGCAAGAAAATCGATGAAAATCTGGTCGACCGTGGGATGAACGTGGGAAAGTGGGAAATTTTGAATTTTTTTTTGAATTTGCACAGTAAAATGACCGTAAGAAGTAAGAAAATTTGCTGTGTTTATATATAGGGGCAGTTTTGTTAATTCACAAAACCTGAGCATTTTTGTTAACCCTGAATATTTTGGACAATTTTCTTAGACCCCCTAAATTTTGGCTATTTTTTATAATTTCTCTTTTTTTAATTATTTGCAAAATCCGTCGATAAGATAAGACGTAATGATGTCACAGTTTTGTTGCTTTCACATGTTCAATATTGTAATATTGCCGGGAGGCAGCGGAACATGGACCACCCACTAACTTGGAAAGAACCTGCAGAATTTTCTTTAATTCTTCTGTCACTTATGAGATGATGCAAACTAGCAAGTTTATTTAATAAAATAATAAACGTGGGTTTTCTTTGAAATAAACATGTAATCATTTATACCTTTCTTGTCAAATTTTAAAGTTACCATATAAAAGTTGTAAAAAGTAACAACATTTGGATGAATTATAAGGTGATAAATAAATAAATAAATAAATAAATAAATATATATATATATATATATATATATAAATATAAAATTAGTGAATTCTTATTACAAGGTGGGTGGCTAGCTAAAATATTGTAGTGATATTATCTAAGTAAATTTGCCCATATGCAGTTTGAATTAATATTGATGATGAAGTTTCTTCAAATGAAGAAGGTTTTTTTAATCATGTGGTTCCATATCAGAATAATTGACCTCTTTCCCACCCTATCTAGCCCATGAATCTCCTTTTCTAGTTTTTGTACCATTTTCTATTCCTTCTATTACTAAATTTACAAAAAAAAAAAAAAAGAAATACCTGGCATTGCAACACATCAAGTTCGTACTTTGATAATGTTATTCAACTGAGATACACTACGTCATTAAGTGTAATAATCTTATAAATAACTAACTTGATCATATATATATATATATATATATATATATATATATATATATATATATATATATATATATATCCACAGACATCTGGGTTGATTTCGGTTTCACAAATGAATTTTGTAATGTATACATCATGCATTTAGGTTTAGGGATAGAAAACGAATAAGATAATTCAAATTAGGACTAGCTAAATATTTTTATTTTTGGGTTTAATATCATTAAATTAATTTATAACCTTCATTTAAAATTATAATTATAAAAATATTAAAACAAAAAAAGTCTAACCAGTTAGAGCTTTTGTTAACCCAATTTATTGAACTAAATGAACTACAGATAACTTAACCAGGGTTCTAATTTTGTTAATTACTTAAAGCGCAAACAATATGTTTAACGCATTAATTAAGTCTTCCATTTTCCATCAAATTAACTCTTCCAATAACAACCTCATAAAATTGTTCTGATTAATCTTACCAATCCATTCTCACCACTCCATTGCCAGGATATGTACAGCTATCATCAAATCTATTTTCTATTCTGCAAATTCAAACCCTAAATAATTTGAAAAAAACCTATCCTTGTTACTTTTAGAAAAGGGAATGCAGTTGAGAGAATGCAAATGGAATAAGACTAGTCGTCCGTAGTAGATGAAATCATACACTGTGGATCGGCCAATCAGTGCAATACTTAACAAAGTATCTTGAAACGAGTCTTCATATTTGAATTTTAAAAAAGTAACCATTTGAAGAAAATCTCTGTGGGCTCTCTATCATTCACTGACATCCATTCCTTAGTCAAATTGTTTAATAATCACAAGACAACTGTCCTGTATGGACCTTGCGCTTCAAACCTTATAGAAGCAGAAACTAAGGTTTAATTCTCAGTTCTCTCTTTTCTGTTTTTCATTCATCTCCTTTGAAAAATGCCGGATTTTCACATCAAACCTGAATCTAGATTATTATCTGAAGCTTTAGTAGGCGAAAACGTCGACCCAGTTAATGACTTGGGTTTTGATCACAGAAGCTTATTCAAGTGTCATGGGTTTTTCCAGGTCTTTCATTTCAGCAATCTTGGCGGTGAGCAGGTGATCATGGATCATGGAATGAGCTTGAAAGCTGGCGTTTTCCATTGGGGTGAGCTGGTGATCGATCCTGGAATGAGTTTGAAAGCGATTGACAAAGTGTCAGAAGAGTTCTTTAGCCTATCAGTTGAAGAAAATGTACACAACTCCAACTGTCTATTATCTCAGACTTCATTAGCTGACTATGGGTTTCTAAGCAACGATCTAACACCCCTCACAACCAAACCCAACGAAGGAAACCTCCCTGAGAGACCCAACGACAGCCCAACGGAGGAAACCTCCCCAAGAGAGTCGGCAGCAACAATCCAACTCCCCTCACAACCAAACAACAATCCAACACCCCTTCCAACCCCACCTACAACCAAACCCTATTAGGTGCAGTATCATAACTAATACGTTATTGGGAATTGCACCGGGAAAGCGCCACCGGAGGGCGCTGGTTCCTCAAGTACTTCCCAAACGTGTTCCATTTCCGCCTCTTTTTAGACTAATAGCGGCTGAGCGGTGGTGGAGATGCAGATTAGTTAGTTGATCATGATGATCAGCAGTAGTGGAAATCCACTACTGCAGGTAGCTCTATTTTTCCTTGATGATGGAAGGATCTATTTTTTTTGGTATGGCCAATCCAAGACTCCTCACAGCATTAGTTAGTGTTAAAATTAGTTGATGATGGGTGGATCTATTTTTTGGTTAGCATCAATCCGACGCCCCTCTCAACCAAACCCTTGATTCTTTTTTTCCTTCTTTTACCAACGATCCAACACCTTTCATTTGGGGTTCGGGATAGGCTTTCTAAGTATTCGGGATTCGGGTTAGTATTGGGTTTCAATTTCAAATGGACAGATATCTTTCTAAGTAAGTTTTTGGCTAGAATTCCAACTTATGAGTCATTACAAGTGATCTCTCCCATCTCCAAAATTAAGCATTTTCCTTTACAATTATATACCATATCCAAGTTGTTTCACAACCCATGTGTGATTACCAACACATAAAATCATTTTCTGTGATGCAAGAGGCTTGTATGAATAGCTAGACAATATTTCTAACTGTTATTTTAAAATTTGTGCTTGCTTCCCTTATACACAGGTTGGCCTGACAAAGAATGTATATATGAGCAGCTTAAGGGATTTGAATGATGGATTCAGTAATAACAAAGATTTCAAATCTGCCACTACAGGTTTCTATGAGAAGGTATATTATCTATAATTCTTGTGCATACACTCTTATGATCAATGATTTCCATATACTAGTGATTAATGCGGGTCGTGCTTATATTATTTTCAGGACGATGTTGCTCACTTCCAAAATATTAAATGGATAAAATGTGGCAAGGGTGGTAGGGTTGAGAACATTCGCTCTGGTCGTATTAGTAGAACGAGAAGAAGACACAACAAGAAGGACAAAGACGATGAGGATGACGGTGAGGACGACCGGCAGCCGTCAAACCCTCATGTCATTTATCTTATCCTTAAAATAGTAATCATAATTACGCTGTTTCTGATAGTGCTTTCCTTGATCATCTGGCTAATGAGTTAGATGATTCTCTACGGATGTTCTTGGGAGAAAGAGACACACTTGCTGTTTGTCCTTCTCTTAAGCAGACTTAAATTTATGTGTACTTTCGTGAAAAATAATGCTGCTATTAATAGTGTTATAGGTCAACTCCAGTCCACAAATAGCTTTGAGAGAAGACAACAGTATTAGAAAGAATAACCCTCTCTTGACTTTTATGTAGACATCTTAAGAATGTAATTTATTAGTCTTCCTTCGTTACTCCTTGTCTTACAAATCTTCATTGTTTTTTATCTTTAATATAAAAGCAGACTATCAAGCATATAATTTATTAGTCCTCCTTCGTTACTTCTTGTCTTACTTTTTTAATTATAAAAACAGACTATCAAGAGTACAATATATTAGTCCTCCTTCCTAACTTCTTGTCTTACAAATCTTCATTATTATTTTATCTTCAATTATTATAATAACGATTGTTTCTATTAATTAGTTTCCTTTTACAGCAAGCACGTAATATCCTTATATTTTTTAATTTTAAGGAATTGGGCCTGCATGCATGCAGACAGACAAGCAGCTTTTAGGGTTTCTCATGCAAATTAATAATAATACTTAAAAAAAAAGTTAAAAAAAAAAAACTAAAAATAAACAAAGTTGTGTGGCATGGTAATGCCTGGTCAAGCTATACAATGGCTGGGACTAGGCGCGGCTGAACTGGTAGTTGAATCGTAATTTGGTGTGGTTTGCTCAATTGAGTTAAGATTCACAATGTGTTCTAATATCCCCGGATCAAGTTGGTTTTTAGGTTTGACTGGTTTCATATTTGGATTTTAAATCATTGGTTAAATTTTTTAAACAGATTCGAGAGTCTTTACACAATTCTTTACCACCAATTTATAATATCAAGAATCCTATTTGACAGCGTGTTACTTAGTCTACCTGGAATTAACTTCCAATTTTCGAAAGCATAGAAGAAAACAATGGTACTGAAGGAGAAGTGAGCAGAATTGTCCCCTACCCTTTATATATTGTCGAATCCTTTGATAAGAAGTAATGATGCCATTGTTTTGCTTTTCTTTCAGATTCGCAATTGAATTGAGACTGAGACAGACAGCACTTGGGAAAATATATTCTGATTTAATTCTTCTGTCAATTATGATGATGATGCAAACTATAAATGTGTGTTTTCTTTACAGTAAACATGCATGAAATCATTTATACCATTTTTGTCAAATTTTCATCAACTTCAGCCAATGTCAGATTCATAGAAAAGGTCTCCAGCCGATGCCATTGTAATACTGTCGGGTAAAATATTGTAGCAATCTTACAAGGTGACTAAATTTGCCCATAACAATCAGTTGATTTTTTTTATTATTATTATTTTTTTGGGTAAATAATGCATACATATAGACAAAAACAACGAATGTACAGGAGAGTCCGGGAACAAATTAGGCTCACCGTATCTAACAGCAGGATAGTAGAAACAAGTTAAAACTAACTTCACTATCCAAGAAAAGGCTATACAAAACTAGGAATGTTTTCTCTTGAAGCCTTATTAAAGTTTCAACAATGATAGAGTTTAAGAGAAAACCCTTACAAAAATTAATAGCATCAAAAAGGCCAAAAGAAGTCCTAAGCCAGTTCCTCATGCTCAACCTGTACGAACAATCATTTACATCATATTGCATGGCAAAAACAACTATGAAAAGGTTAATGACCATGCCACTGGCAATGCTAGGACAAATTGAGGTCACTTGAAGACCAGGCAGATGACAGGTATTAGGATTGGTCTGAAACAAGAGATTAAGAGTCATCCAATGATCTATTGATTTCAACAAAAAGGAGTAGTAAGAACTTTCCAAGATGGTGTGAACAGCCAGCAAAGATAACGACTTGTACTGTGGGAAGAAGCTGCTGCACAGGAAACATAACAGGAAATTGGGACAGCATTTTGGAATCAAGATCGAGTAATCAGTTTGAATGTTGTTGATGATGAAATTTACCTATTTTTGTAGGGACTGTTTCCATGAATTTCATTTTTTCTAAAATTTTCTAATCCTTTCTTTCATCTATCATTGTCCACAGATGACTTAATTAAGGTAAGACCATACCATTTCTTATTTATTAAGTTTAATACCACATATAAAAATGTACAAATGTATTTGCACAATAGTAATTGATCGGGTAATTTTAAACAAAAAAAAAGTAAACAATCACATTATTTAATCATAAATAATTACCTTTTCTTATATAAATAAATTTATATAATTTATTTTTATACATAATTTTATTCATTTACTAATATTTTCTTTTCCTTTGTTCAATAGTTGAATTGAATAAAATCATCTAAAATTGAATGAACACAAATTAATTCAGTAAACTTTGGGTGGGAACAAAGTCTTTTGCCTATATAATAACACCATTCCCAGAGGGCGGCCCCACTTAATGTTTTCTTCCGGCAACAGGGGAAAACGACTATCATGGGAAAATCATAAAAGAAACCGTGCCAATAATTTGTCTATAAAAAGCCACTTGCAAAATCTTCGGTAAGATGTAATGACGTCATTGATTTGTTCCTTCATATGTTCCCCATAATATTGCATGGAGGCTACGTCAGATTGAATATGGCTCACTAACTTGGAAAGAACAGTATTTTTTTTGTTTTAATTCTTCAGTCAATTAATTTAATAATAATAATAATAATAATAATAATAATAATAATAAACTTGGGTTTTCGTTAAAATTTATACCTTTTTGTCAAAATTTCAACAATATGAACATTTTAGAGTAACAACATTGGAATGAATTATAAGTTTAAGTCATAGACGTTACTTCATATTTAATCTAATAATTTTAATTTGTTTTTCGTCTGGATATAAATGATTATTGGATTGGGTAATTAATGAGTTAACTGAAAGTTTATAGAACTAATGGGTTTTTCTTTTTCAATTCGGGATATTGACATGTGATGCATATAATATATCAATTTTATGATATCCCATATTATTCTATTCTAGGTTTTTCCTTACATAACGCACAAAAAGTATAATAAAATGAAAAAAATGATAATAATAATACCATAATTAGAGCCCCAGCTTTAATAACAAAAATCAAAATATTTGTCAAAATTCAAAGATAAGTAAGTAGATGGGCAATTGCAATTCTGTTAATTAAAGTTAACTGGAGCGTGATATTTACAGAATTATATATCAAATTAGTTAAAAAATTGGTTTTCATGAGTAGGTAGACGGAGGTCTCAGTGGAATCAGGATTTTATCTAAAAAGGCTTCACGACTCTCTTATTATTCATCAATAAACACAACATTTAATCAAATATTAAGTTGTATATCATAAATGATGATGATTTTTTAATTACAATTAAAATTAGATTTGAATTAAGCTTATTTAAGTTAAAAAAATGAGTTCAATTTGAATGAGTTTGAAACGAATTCAACTCAAACAAACTCAAACTCAAACTCGAGTTTAAGTTTAAAAGTTAAATATTTTTTAATTCAAGTTTGATGCGTGTTTGACTAGCTTAGCTTACAAGCTTAGAAAATTTTGATATGAATTGATTAAAATGATGTTTTGATTTATACTAATTAAAACAATATCATTTAATAATTTTTTACTCGATTGTAGTATGAAACCAAATTTGAACAACTTTGAGGGGAGCTTGACTTAACTCAAATCAAAGTCTAATTGCAATACAAATTAATTAGTGATAATTAATTTTATTATTAAAACGTATTAAATGAAAGATGGTTATATACATACAGCATGCAAAATTTTAGAAAGATACTAATTGCAACTATTATATAATGCTTGAAAATAGGTATAATATATTTATTTTATGCCAACAACGATTCCTCAACCCTCCCCCTGATCCTTCTTCCAAGCGTGCTTAACCACTTATCATCAAGAAATTCATCTTCTTTCTGCCAATCTCCCTCAAGATTCCTCCCTTCAACAGTCTCACACTAGGCCCTCAATGTTGAAAAGAGAACCGTCGTCCTCTCCTGTCGTTAAGATTCAGAGATTCAAGAGCGGAAAGGAGGATAAGTTAGGGTTTATCTGATCATCAACATCTTGAGGATCTATTTTCACTCTCTCAATCATCTGTCGTAAGTTCGCCAATTCAGCTATTAAATCTCACTGTCGATTTTGCTTCAATTTTTTTTTTTAAATTCTTCTTTCGAAATACAACTTAGGGTTTGCTTTTTTCTGTAATGTAAACTAATTTTGCTATTATGAAACATTTCTTCATACAGCTAGCATTCTTTCTCTTACTTTTATTTATGTTTGAACGCTGTTAACTTTTGTTATATTATGCCATGCCTTAGCTTTTGAGACTCCGAGATGAGTAGTAATACCTTATATAAGGAGAACGAAGAACCTGCACAAGATGTGCCAGTTTCTTCTAATAATGAAGGACAAAATTCCATCAATCCACGAGTTGAAGCTCCTCGCCTTTGTACCTTTGGCCGTGGAAGCGACTAACCCTATTCTCCCTGAGGATCAACATCCTCTAAATGGTACCAACGCAGCTACTGATGCTAACAACTTTGAAAAAGAGTCCACTTCACATGAAGAATTATCGACCTCTGTTGCTTTAGGGGCCACCGGAGGATCAGATAAGCCTGATATTCAACTGCTTCATGTTGTTGTCAAAGCTTAGTCCAATGAAGCTCCTCGTCATAAACCCCAAGATCAAGTTAATGAAGTTCCTGATGCAAAAACCCTAGCTCAAGCCAATGAAGTTCCTGATGCTAAAACCGAAGTTGAAACCAATGAAGTTCCTGTTACTGTAACCCTAGTTGAAACTAATGAAATTCCTGATAGTATCAACGCCGTTTCCACAAACTCTGAACCCCCAAACAACACCGTTTCCACTAGTTCTGAGCCCCCTAAAAACACCGTTTCCATTAATTCTCAACTCCCTGTCAACTCTGTTTCCTCAAATTCGGAGACCCCTGCAAATCCTGAGGCTGAACCTTCTTCCCAGGCATCGCAAACTAAATTTGAACCTGCTACTCCCAAGCCTGATGTGGTTTCTGCTGACATAAAACCTGATAATGCAAATAGCACAGAAATCAAAAGTGAAGTCAAGAAAATAGAGTTGTCTACACCCACAGCAAATCAAAACTCCAACTTGACATATTCATTTCTCTTAGATGAAAATTATGAGGGTAGTGAGTCAGGGACCGAGGAGGAGCAACCTGCATTCATGAAGGAACTTGAAAAAATTTTTAGGGAGAGAAGCATGGAATTTAAGCCTCCTAAGTTCCATGGAGAGGGATTGAGTTGTCTAAAGTAAGTTCCTACCAACACTTACCTCCCTAAATTGTTTTTTATATATCTATTGCAATATTGCCAATTTTAAACATTTCTATTTTGGGGTTAATGTAAATATTTATGGGAATACAGGTTGTGGAGAGCTGTGACTAGGTTGGGTGGCTAGGACAAGGTATGCACTGCAACTTTTTTATCCTTTCACTGGCATTTAGTAATTTGTTGATGTTTTTGTTTTGGTCAATTTTATAATTTTATGATTTAGGACATTGATTGGAACATTGCAAATGAGTAGTTTAGCCACCGTTTACAACATTAACCTTTAGGTTTACTGGTATTAGATGCTTAGATTGTCAATAGGTCTCACTTCAGGTGACCATATCATTCTATATGTTGATATACAAATAGCAGCTTCCTTGATGCAATAACAATATTAATCTCTTTTGCATTCTTTTTCATGTTATGTGCTCCCTTTTTTAATTATTACATGGAAGCATGTAGTTTTTGCACAGAAATCAATTCGAAATCAGAAATGCCAGAACGTGAAAACTAGAAAAACCTGTGTATGACACAATTAAAAATTCAGATGGGCTTTTAATAGTTTTGCCCTTTTTGTCCTTTTCCTAGGTTTTGTGTTTGAATTTTCACTGTTGATACAAAAACATTATTACTATTAATAGCGGCCACAGTTTCTTTGATTTCATATTTCAGTACACGATTTGTCTCTATTTCTTTGTTGACGGAGACAAAAGATTCATCATTTTTTATTTTCATTGACAAAAAGACTGTAATGAATCGTTTTCGTCTTTTACTTGATGGAGAAGACGAGACAACTTTGTCTCATCTTCGTGGATGGAGATAGAATTTTTTGTCTCCATCAGCGTCCTCTGTCGAGAGAGGAGACAGTTGGGCTAAAGGTGGAGATGGTGACAACTAGGGGAGAAAACCTTGGGTTTTGGAGGAGGAGGAGGAAGTTACTTTTCAAAGTTAAGACTGGGAATAAAATACGAGTTTTCAATATTTGGGATAGAAATAAGATAAAATTATATATTTTTTTAATATTATTGATAAATAACAATTTTATTTTTAGCTATTATAGAAAATTCTAACAGCAGTTGGTTATTGGGTGAGTGTTTGGATTTTTAAAAAGCTGTAGGCATACTTTTAAGATTGAGCTAAACATTGGGTGGGCGATTGTCCTTTGCCTTAAAAAAAAATTCTATTGTAATTTCCATAAAACCATAAGTTGGCCCTTTAACCTGCAGGTTATAAAATCATGGTTTAAACATAGTAAAAATTCCCTTGTCAAATTGTGTACGCTCAGATTAATAATCACTTGCGATTTTCCTATACTGCCCTTGCTCTCCAGCCCCTATATAAGCAGAAACTACGGTTTTATTCATTTATCTCCATAATTAGCAAATATGTCGGAATTTCATTCAGAGCAATCTGAAGCTTTTGTAGGCGAAAACGCCCCAGTCAATGACTTGGGTTGTGATGACAGGAGCTTATTTTCTGAACAACCCGATGTATTTTTCGAGGGTATTGCCTTTTTTCAGGTCTGTTGATAGATAGATAGATTGTTTTGTCGCCTGATAAATTTCTTATCATATTTGTTAACATGAATCCTGGCCTGCAGGTGATCTATGATGGAGAAGAGTCCTTGACCAAGTTTTTCAGCCTATCGCTTCAAGAAAAGGTACACTCTGTGTTATTTAAGACACACGCCAGAGTTCCAACTGACCAAGAAAACGTTCCCTCAGTTTGGAAGGTTTTTCTTGGTTGTGCTGGAAAAACCAAGAAAATCCTGCCAACGGAGGGAACGTTTTCTTGGTTTAAGTTTACTATCGGTTCAAGAAAAGGTAATGCACGCCACTTTCTCAGCATAGACCACACCGGAGTTCCAACTGACTGAGAAATCCAAGAGAACGTTCCCTCAGTCGGAAGGTTTTTCTTGGTTTTCTTGGTTTTCTTGGTTGTGCCGGAAAAACCAAGAAAAACCTTCTAACGGAGGGAACGTTTTCTTGGTTTAAGTTTATGGAGACCGTTTGGTGGGTGTTTGCGCAGCTTTACCTAAGGTTCGTGAGTTTCTATTTTCTTCTTGGTTCTGATAGCATGTACTAGAGATTATCTGGGGTAGTTTTGTTGTTTAGCTGTTCCTTGGTTTATTCATTGGGCATGATGAGTCAAAGTAACCGTTGATTTTCAATGTTTTATATGGCTCTAATATGTTGATGCTAATTATGATGTTTTAATAGGTCATGTCATGCAGTACTGGCGGTAAGACACCCCTGTCTAACTTTGAAGCTGGTCAGAACTATAAGGTATGTTATTTTAACATTTGGAAATCGTCATTTATATCATTGGTGGAAATTAAGTTGCTGAATAGACATTACTGTTGACATTCTTGGTCTCATCAAATGAAGTTTGAATAATTAAAAAAGTTTATGCGTTTGTGTAACCACCTACCTCCCGGTGAATTTTGGATGGAATTGTACTAATCAAGTCTGTAATTGTTATTCTAAAATCTGTGCTTGCTTACCATGCACACAGGATCGCCTGATAAATGATGAATATCATAATATGGATTCAGGAATAACACAAAGTTCAAATCTGCCGCTACAGGTTTCTATACCAAGAAATATAATCTAGAATTTCTTGTGCTTATGCTGTTTTTGATCACTGATGTCCATATACTAGAAACTAACTTGGGTCGTGTTTGTATTATTTTCAGGGCAATATTGGTTACTTCCAAAATATTAAGTGGATAAAATGCAGTAAAGGTGGGAGGGTTGAGAACATTCGCCCTGGTCGTATCAGCAGATTAAGAAAAAGACGTGACAAGAAGGACGATGATGATGACGGTGAGGACAATCGGCAGCCATCAGACCCTCATGCTCTTTACATTATCTTTTTAATAGCTATCATGCTTATGTTGTTTCTGATCATTCTTTCCTTGATTATCTGGCTTATGAGATAATTAGACGATTCTCTACGCATGTACTTAGGAAAAACAAACTGTTGCTTTTGAGTTTGATCGTTTTTAGTGTTGTTTTTACTTGCTTAAAAAAAGCTTAATCTTGTTTGTGCTTGGTGAAAATTAACATAGGGCTGGCGGCTGTCAGACTCATTTTATTTTCTTTCACTTATGCTGATATATTTTATAGTGTTATAGGTAAACTCCAATCCACTAATAGCTTTGAGAGAAAACGCCAGCAATAGAAATAATAACTCTCTCTTGACTTACATATGAACATCTAAATTATATACATTAATTAACCATGATAAGTCTTATCAACAAATGGAAATACAACTAAGCCATTTCATTTGTAAATCCCAATCACAGTGTTGATAACACACCAAAGGGATGCAAGATGGACAAGTAAGTTTTATACCATTCATTTAAGATGCGTTAGACATTTGTTGAAGGAATTTTATACCAAGAGGCATGTAATATTGCCATTTCCTTTGGAACTTAGTCATCTTGCCCTGTGAAACTTTGGAAGATGTGATTGAAAGCGATGACCTTACAGTGCAGCCTACGCCCACCCCCACTCCCCTGTTCTCCCTCCTTCAGTGGATTATTATATAATGAATAGAAAAGAAATTAGAATCTCCGATCAGCTAAAACTCTTGAGGGAAACTCGGAATGATGAAAGCTGTGGACCTTGATTACTGATTTGTTTCTGCTTTTAGTCACTCTTCGGTAAATTGAATCCAAATTGATTCATCTCGTTCACAGCTACGTGACTTTTTCTTTCATAATTTAATTTACCAAAAGTCAAGACAGATTCCTTTTGTGAAGCTGAAGTTCGCCTTGTTAGACCATAATGACACCTTCCGCACGAGCAGTTTATTCACTTTATGAGCATGCACTCTGGTGTAAATATATTTATGGACTAGTACCAGTAGTTTTTTTGTTGTACAAAATTTCAGCACACTTCTATTTGTCCGAGAGTATATTTATCATGTACCATCATAAGGTAGTTTAGTACATCTTCTTAGATGTAATTTCAAATGTCCAATACTTCAGAAGTGTGACAAAGTTTGTGGAAAACATGTGGTGCCATTATTCGTGCCCATTTATTGTTTTTGTATTTTTAACTAGCTTTTTTTCATTTTTAATTCATTTGGTTTCAAGAGGGGGTTTTCTATGAAGATGGTGAACAAATAATAGATGGGGAATCTGGAGAGCTGATGGTTAGTTTTCAACCCTTGCTTGTAATTTGTATTTTTTATATTCACTTTGCAACAGAAGATAACTCTCACACTCTTTGCAGTTCCGCATTCCCACAGTAATCCATGATACCTTCAGAAGGGAAGGAACTAACTTGCATACAACTGTTACTCTGGTAAATCTCATTTCTAGTAATATTATTAATAATATATAATTTGACAAGAGTAGGGGATACTTATCCCTTTTTGAAGAAAACCAGCCAGTCTCATTGGAGTTCTACCTGGTTGCCTCCTTTCAGGTTCAAGCTCCTGTCGGTTTTGACAAGACCTTCAAGCACCTTGATGAACATTTGGTTGACATTAGGTCAAAGGTTAGCATGAGCATAGCCTTTAAACCATTTGATTTGACTGTGGTTACTGATTAAGTGAGCTGGGAACGGATCGACGCCAAAAATTTATCTGATGGCATACTTCAAATTTTTCTTCAGGGAATCACTAAGCCCAAGGAAGTGAGAAAGTTCAAAGGCGAAGGAATGCCATTGCATTTTAGCAACAAGAAAGGAGACCTTTATGTCACATTTGAGGTTCTGTTTCCCACATGTCTTACAGAAGATCAGAACAAGAAGATCAAGGAAGCCATTTCAAATATACTTGAGTACATGATAACACATCAGGCTTTTGTACCCGTTTGTATATTATTGCTTCACAAAATCACACAATCTATCATGGAAAGAGTTTGAAAGCAGGAGTTCTTTAGCAAGTTGTTTAGCCTATCGGATGAAGAAAACGTTCACGCTATATATTATCTTTATGTACAACTAATTCTTCTCCCTTCCTTCAAGTAGCAGGATCCAGCACAACCAATAAAACCAAGAAAAACCTTCGAACTGAGGGAACGTTTTCTTGTTTTTTCTGGATACTCCTACTGGAAAGAAGGAAGAAGAATTAGTTGTACATAAAGATAATATATAGGATGTATATAGCGTGTACCTTTTCTTCAATTGATAGGCTGAAAAACTTGTTAAAGAACTCTTCTGCTTTCAAACCCTTTCCATGACAGAGAGTGTGATTTTCTGAGGCAATAATACACAAATGGATACAAAAAACTGATGTGTTATCATGTACTCAAGTATATCTTGAAAAAGATTTTGAAAATTCAATCCTTAAATCCACACTTCGTTAAATCAAATAACCCCTTACAAAATTCGGGTCAACACTACGCAACAGATGCACTAGGTATGTTTCATTTTTACAGAACCTTCAAGTTTCTTTTATGAAGTTCGATGATTTATCGCCATCTAAACTCTACTCATGGTTATATATTTAAGAGCTCATTGTTCTGGAGCTTCTGTTATTTAGACGTATGATTAAGATTGCAACGGAGATAGCTAATGCAATTACATGTCTTCATAGTGGATTCTCCAGGCGTATTGTGTTTAGGGATATCAATTCGATTCGATGAGGACTACGTTCCAAAACCGTTAAACTTTTCCTTCTCCCAATTTGTACCAGAAGGTGAAACGCATTTAAAAGGTGCAATTTCTTGAATTGACCTTCAAATGTCTCTCGCATTCAGAAGAAGATAAGCTAAACGCGAAACAGCTCAGGCAAATGCGTCAATCTAGTTAATGTCTCATTAATTATCAAACTTAGGGAGTGTGGTGCTTTCCCTGTTCTTGGATTTTTGCTTTATGTGATGTTTTAAACATCCTATTTAATGCCTTTAATATTTCTCATAAGGATTGGACTCAAGCCAGTTTAATTCAAATTTAAGTCCACAGCAAAGTTCGGCAACTTATATCCCTCTCCTGCCACCATCTCTATCTCTAACAACCTCTTTTTTTCATCCTAAACAATCATCGTTGACTTATCACATTTTTCTCTTTCCATTTTTCTGGCTAGTTGTTTGGATTTGATGAATCTAGATAAAGAGTTTCGTCTGGATGCGTCGTCATCCAAATGAAACTCTTCGTCTGGATGACACTAGACGATGAAAGCTTTTTGTGTTGATTTTGGATGACAAAACTCTCAGGCTCCATGACTTCACCTCTTTGGCACAAAAAGATGAAACCCCTAATGAAAATCAATTTGGACGGACGACAAACAGTTTCGTCATGACTTCACCTCTTCGTCATTTGGTGTCATCCAAACAAAGAGTTTCATTTAGAAGATGATGTGTCCATACGAAACTCTTTACCTAAATTCATCGAATCTAGACGACTAGCCAAAGATGTGAAAAGGGAAAATGTGATATGATAGGACCCGTCTTGACCAGCTAAACTCATAATATTCGAATACTCTTATGAGACTTAGGAGGCTGAGATGTATCTTGCAAAGCTGCTCAAATATTCTACAAAACACACACACACACACACACACATATACAAATGCATCTTAATTTCCATTCAAACATGAAAATAAGTTTTTGTTAGACCTTTAGCCATTCAATTTTTATATAAGTTCACAAGATCCACATACATAAACAAATACGACACCTACGAAGGATGCTCTATTGTGGCACAACCTTGAGCGGAGTCACGGCTTGACACGACCCTAGAGATGTCTTGAAGGGGAAATTTCTATAAGGATGAGCTAAAAGCTCAGTGAGTGGATAATTTATAAAATAATTCTAGAATAACTGAATGTGTATATATAAAGGAATATATAACAGTTTATAATATGTTAACTAATCAGGATGTTAAATTTCTAAGGAGAGTTTGAACCATCACCACACAAATAAAAACCATTTATTGTTGATAATTAAGTTTTATTAAGAAACACTGTACTTGAATTAATACTGGAGTTCTTACTAAAAATTTACAATAACATTTCCCCAAATAAAATTTTCAAACTACAATTACAACTAAACCAAATTGTAGCCACTTTTAGATTTTTCTTTTCTTTTTTTTCCTTTGGCAACATACTCTTGACAACAAAATTTGTCAATGGTTCTATGCATATTAAAATTTCGTGAAAACGTCACACTAGTGATAAGGATGTTTGGGGAAGATCATATTTAAATAGAAAAACTGATTATCAACAACTCATATTTATTTCTTTCTTAATATAAACCCTTCCCCAAAACAATAACTTGAGCTGTACACCACCACTTATATTTTCAAAGAGAAATCTGTCATACTTGTTGAGTATCACCTACATAGGCAGAGCGAGGAAAAATTGTCATACCCGACATCTTGTAATCTTGCTGAGGTAGAACACTAAAATTTGTCATGTCTGACATAAATATACAGACAGAATAACTGAAATATGTCATACCTGACATAAAACACTGTATAAGCAGAACAATTGAAATCTGTCATACCTGATATAAAACATTGTACAACCAGAACAACTGGAATTGTCATACCTGACATAAATCATTACGCAAGTAGAACAACTGGAATCTATCATACCTAGCATAAATCATTGCACAAGCAGAGCAATTGAAATCTATCATACTGATATAAAACACTATACAGTCAGAGCAATTTATCACATGGTATGCATTTGCTGAGAATATTTGAGCAATACCATCTTTTAATACCATATTCATTAGACAGTAACTCACTAATAGATTTAAAATAATCATGATCAAGTAGCCACGTTCTCAGCATACTGAATTAACTATATTAACTCTACATCCAGCTACAAAACTAATTTGATAACATTCAACAATATGGCCATCCCATCACTGAGTTAGGCTAACCACGTAGTCACATTCATTATTGAATTAAGATTCTTAAGCTTTACAGCTACGCATAATATTAGTAATAATTTATTTAGCAATTTCAATCATCCATGAAATTGTGTAATATAACCTTTTGCTATACAACCTCACAAAATATCAATTCAAATAATATTAGCAAATTTTAGTCTCTCATATAACAAAACTAAATATTTAACTCTGCAACCATAAGCAATATCAATTAACAATTTATTCAGCAATTTCAATCCTTTATGGAACTGAATTATAAAACCTTCAATTATAAAATCTCATAATATATAAATTTAAATAACATTTAGCGATTCCAATCCCATAAAACTGAACTAAACATCTTTTAGCTCTACAACTATACACAACACCAAATCAATCAACTCTTAATGATTTCCTTCACTTATAGGACTGAACTAAATATCTTCCAACTTTATAGCTATACAAAATATCAATACATTAAATATCCAAATTTCAGTTAAGTCATAACTAAATTAAACAACATTGGCTCCCTAGCCACACATACAACATTAATTAAATTAACATTCAAAATCTATAATAACACACAACATTGGATTAAGTGGCCTTTAACTATATGGTTACCACAACCAAAATCAACAACATGCACAACATTCTATTCTTTATAAGAGATTCCATGAAATCCATAATATCATTTGTCAGAGATTTAAAATTAAAAAAAAAATTCAATTCAAAGTTTATTTTCCACTGATAGATTTGAGTAAACCCAAAGCCGATGTTGAAATTTCCTACGAATCCCTCCTCCTTCCTCACCTTTTTGCATAAATTTGAAGCAACATGTTAGAATTTTGGAAATCTCCAATTTAAACAGTAATTTAAAACCTAAAACTAAAATGAGGGGAAAATGGGTACTTTTTTCTCCTTTCTCATCCATTCCTCTTCTATTTCCTTCTTCTTCTCTTTTTTTTTTTTTTTCTTTTCTTTTTCCTTCTTCTCTTTCTCATCCCTGCTTCTGTTTTTCTTTCTTTCTTTCCTTTCAAAAAAGTAAGCCTAAAGGCTTTTTCCTTTATTTAATGTTTCAATGGCAATTTTTCTTTAAACCCCCATACATTTGCTTAATCTTTTTTACCCCAAACGTTTTCACTACTATAAAAATATTACTTATTTTATATTATTTCTCGTTTAAAACACTCTACCAAAAATATTGGGCATTTCTTGGTAGGTCAACGACAATGGTTTAAGATAAAAAGGGAAGGTCATTAGAGATGAAGATGATGGTCGCAGAGGTAAAGAAGAAAAACCCTAGGTTCGGAGAGAAAATGTGACTTTTTAAAAATATAAAATTTTAGGTAGGGATGATGTTGATAGTTTATAGAACATGAGAGAGATTATAATAAATTATACACTTTTTAATATTATTGTTAAAATAACTATTTTACTCTTGTGTTTTGCTAACGAACTATAACGTGATAAATATTAAAAAAAAATTAGTGAATTATGTTTTCTGATCATTTTTGATTGTTTTGTCATTAATGGTTGATTGGTGGACGACAAGTTGCCCATAGGTAGAAATGATAATTTTTATTTCTATGTTCATTTGTCCATTGTGTCTGATGCTTTCTACTTTCATGTACTTGTTATCTATGGATTAGCAGTTTCGAGTAAGATTTGTATGTTTGTTAATGTTAGGTTATTGTTATCCTTTTCCAACAATAAAAATAGAAAAAGAGAGAGCTCTCCTTGTCCTCTTGTATAAATCAAAATTCAGATATGAATAAAGTAGATAACTGGGTGCTTTTCTTTCTCCTTTTAGATAAACCGTTAGTAAGTTGAGCTTCTTTGTATTTTTTTGTTAAATAATCCAAGTCAGTCGTGGTAGTTGAAAATTATTTGTGTTTTGTTTAAAATGTATGATGATCCTGGTTTTAAGGACATTTTGGAAGCTTTTTACTGTAACAAGTATGACAGACATTTATTAAAGCATAGTGTAAAAGCTTGTACCATATGAAATATATATATGTATAGAAATCCTTCATCAGTGTGCGACGACAAATCATCAGTTTCTTTCATCCTCTGTGTTCTTCTGAAAAATCTGATCTTTCATTTTTTCTTCTTCCTCTTGGTTCAGCCAAAGTATTTCTGAATTTGAATTCTATCTTCTAGTTCAACATCTCAACATGGTATTAAAGCATTATTAGATCTTAAAGGGTTGTGTTGGCTAAAATTAAATTTCTTGATAAGTTTTTTTTAGACTGATCTATTTGATGGCTTTATCCTCTTCTTTTTTGGTTCCACCTGTATACAATGAAGAAAACTATCATATTTGGGCAGTAAAGATGAAAACCTTCCTTAGAGGAGTTGGATTGTGGCATTATGTTGAGGAGGAAAAACAGTCTCCTCCTTTGGGGCCGAATCCTACTCTAAATCAAATCAGACAGCATGAAGAGGACGTAACTAAAACTCCTAGAGCACTGTCCATTCTTCATTAGGGTGTAACAGATGCAGTATTCACAAAGATTGTTGCTTGTGAAACTGCCAAAGAGGCCTGGGACAAGCTCTAAGAAGACTCATAGGGTAATGAAAGGTCAAGGCAGATAATGGCTTTGAATCTTAGAAGAGAGTTTGAAGTACTTAAGATGAAGGAGACTGAATCCATACAAGAATATGCTAACAGAACCATGAAGATTGTTAATCAGATTAGATTGATGGGAGAAAAATTATCTGATGAAAGAATTGTTAAAAAAATCTTGGTGAGCATTTCAGAAAGGTATGAGGCCAAGATATCTTCTCTTGAAGACTCTAAAATTTTTCAAAGTTAACTTTATCTGAAGTGGTTAATGCCTTGAAAGCTCAAGACCAAAGGAGAGCTTTGAGAAGGCAAGAAGAAAACATAGAAAGTGTTTTTAGTGTTAAAACAAATGAGAAGAAGTCTAACAACAATCCTCACAAAAAATTCTTTGGTGAAAAAAAGGAAAAATGGAAACAAGCTGGATGTGAGAGCTAAAAATCTGGAGATAAGAAATGAAGGTATCAACCGTGTCCTCATTGCAAAAAGAGAGGCCACTCTCCAAATTTTTGTTGGCACAGACCTAATGCTAAATGTAGGATCTGTAACCAATTTGGGCATGTTGATAAAGTCTACAAAAGTAAAGAAAACAACTCATTTCAGCAAAGTCAGCAAGTCCAAGAAGTGGAGAAGCAAAATGAAACAAGTGAACATTTGTTTATGGTGTCTAATTGTGACACTACAAAAGAACATTCAACTTGGCTAATAGATAGTGGATGTTCAAACCATATGACGAATGACAACGATCTATTGGTGAAGCTTGACTGCACTTACACCTTCAAAGTGAAGATAAAAAATGGTGAACTGCTAAATGTAAAAGGAAAAGGTGCAATCCTCATTGAGTCTCCAACAGGCATTAAGGTGATCAATGATGTTCTTTATGTTCCTCAAATCAATCATAACTTATTAAGTGTTGCTCAAATGTTAGAGAAGGGTTATGCATTGCATTCAAATCCTTCCTCATTACATGTTCACAAAAAGTTTCATACGGTTTGATGAATCATTTCACTTATTGTAGAGCGATTGTACTTCCAATGTTGGCCATAATTCTAGCTATTTGTTTCAATAAAAAGCTGACTTTGAAACTGATTGCCTTTTAGAAGAAGAAAACTAATAAACATACAAACATTTAGCTTAATTTCAAGAACTGGTTTACATATTTATTTTATTCACAAATTTTATTTTTATTACCTTATATAATTCATTCAGATTTCTGGTTCACTTCACTAGCTTGAAAGTATGCACGGTTTTAAAGAAGTGGGCTTACATTTGTGGATTTAAAGAATTGGGCCTCTAAAAGCCCTTATATATATATATATATATATATATATATATATATATATATATATATATATATATATATTGAAAGTTTGCATGGTTTTAAAGAAGTGGGTTACATTTGTGGATTTAAAGAATTGGGCCTTTAAATGCCCTTATATATATATATATATAAAACCTTATAATTTTTAATTTTAAGGAATTGGGCCGTTAAGAGGTTTGCATGCATGCAGACAGACAAACAGCTTTTAGGGTTTCTCATGCAAATTAATAATAATACTAAAAAAAAACTAAAAATAAACAAAGTTGTGTGGCATGGTAGTGTCTGGTCAAGCTATACAATGGCTGGGACCAGATACGGCTGAATTGGTAGTTGAATCGTAATTCGGCGGGGTTTGCTCAATTGAGTTAAGATTCACAATGTATTCTAATATCCCGGATTAAGTTGGTTCTTAGGTTTGACTGGTTTCATATTTGGATTTTAAATCATTGGTTAAATTTTTTAAACAGATTCCAGAGTCTTTACACAATTCTTTACCACCAATTTATAATATCAAGAATCCTATTTGACAGTGTGTTACTTAGTCTACCTAGAATTAACTTCCAATTTTCGAAAGCATAGAAGAAAACAATGGTACTAAAAGACAAGTGAGCAGAATTGTCTCCTACTCTTTATATATTGTCAAGGCCAAACGACTATTTCCCACCCAAGGTTTGATGTTTCTCAAGTTTCCACCCTTTAACTATGGAAACACCAAACACCCACCTATGGCCGGTTAGATTTAACAAAACTCTAACGGTGGAAAGGGTAAAATCATCATTTTCGCTATAATATTAAAAATAAACTAAAATAGAATCTAATTTTGCCCTCCTAAACTTTAAAAACTAAAATTTTCCCCAAGCCTAAGTTTTAAAAAATGGCAGTTTCACCCTAGGGTTTGGTTTTGAAATCTCCGGTGACCATTTCGGCTCCATTATCGATGGCCTCTCCCTCCTGAAGCAACCTCTCCTTCCGACGAATGCTTTCCTCCCATTTGGAGGCTCGATTGGCTTCGTCTTTGCCTTAGGAGACGAAGAACTTCGTCGCGGAAGACGAAGTTTTTCACCTTCCCAGGCGAAGACGAAGCTGTCATCTTTGTCTGGGAAGACGAAGAACTTTGTCTTCCCCAATGAAGTTCTTCGTTTCCCAAGGCGAAGACGAAGCCGATCGAGCCTCCAAATGCGAGGAAAGCATTCGCCGGAAGGAGAGGCTGCTTCGGGAGGGAGAGGTCGTCGACAATGGAGCCGGAACGATTGTCGGAGATTTCAAAACCAAACCCTACGGTGAAACTGTCATTTTTTAAAACTTAGGCTGAGAGAAAATTTTAGTTTTTAAAGTTTAGGGGGGCAAAAGAGATAAAATTTTTAGGCGTTAGAGTTTTGTTAAATCTAACCGGTCATGGGTGGATGTTTGGTGTTTCCATAGTTAAAGAGGGGACATTTGAGAAAACATCAAACCTTGGGTGGGAAATAGTCGTTTGGCCTATTGTCAAATCCATTGATAAGAAGTAATGATGCCATTGTTTTGCTTTTCTTTCAGACCTTCACAATTGAATTGAGACTGAGACAGATTGCACTTGGAAAAATATATTCTGATTTAATTCTTCTGTCAATTATGATGACGATGCAAACTATAAATGTGTGTTTTCTTTACAGTAAACATGCATGTAATCATTTATACCATTTTTGTCAAATTTTCATCAACTCCAGCCAATGTCAGATTCATAGAAAAGGTCTCCAGCCGATGCCATTGTAATATTATCGGGTAAAATATTGTAGCAATCTTACAAGGTGACTAAATTTGCCCATAACAATCAGTTGATTTTTTTTTGGTAAATAATGCATATAGACAAAAACAACGAATGTACAGATGAGAGTCCGGGAACAAATTAGGCTCACCGTGTCTAACAGCAGGATAGTAGAAACAAGTTAAAACTAACTTCACCATCCAAGAAAAGACTATACAAAACTAGGGATGTCTTCTCTTAAAGCCCTATCAAAGTTTCAACAATGATAGTTTAAGAGAAAACCCGTACAAAAATTAATAGCATCAAAAAGACCAAAAGAAGTCCTAAGCCAGTTCCTCATGCTCAACCTATACAAACAATCATTTACATCATATTGCATGACAAAAACAACTATGAAAAGGTTAATGACTATGCCACTGGCAATGCTAGGACAAATTAAGGTCACTTGAAGACCACGTCGATGACAGGTATTAGGATTGGTCTGAAACAAGAGATTAAGAGTCATCCAATGATCTGTTGATTTTGACAAAAAGGAGTCTGTTGTAAGAACTTTCCAAAATAGTGTGAACAAGGCAGCAAAGATAACGGCTTGTCCTGTGGGAAGAAGCTTCTTCACGAAAACATAAGCTGGAAATTGGGACAGCATTTTGGAATCAAGATACAGTAATCAGTTTGAATATTGATGATGGTGAAATTTATCTATTTTTGTAGGGACCTGTTTCCATGAATTTCCTTTTTTCTAAAATTTTCTAATCCTTTCTTTCATCTATCACTGTCCACAGATGACTTGATTAAGGTAAGGCCATACAATTTCTTATTTATTAAGTGTAATACTATATATAGTAATGTACAAATGTATTCATAAAATAGTAATTGATTGGGTAGTTTTGAACAGAAAAAAAAAGTTATATTATCCAATCATAAACTATCATTTTTGTTTGTATAAATAAGTTTATACAATTTCTTTTTATACATATTTTTATTCATTTATTAATATTTTCTTTTCTTTTGATCAACAGTTGAATTGAATAAAATCAACTTAAATGGGATCCTTGTAAGGGAATAAGGGATCTTAATATTTACTCTATGTCATTTCTTATTTATTTATTTATTTATTTTCTTTTCCATCCCTTTTAAGAATATTTTCAGATCTCCATAGATTCAAAAACTAAAAAAACATGTCACCGTATTAATTCTTTACCACCAATTTATATAACTTATAAGCATCCTATTTCTAAAGTAAACCAACAACTTGAATGAATTATAAGGCAATAAATATTAAAGAAAATTAGTGAATAAATATGTAAACCTATCTCTATGATTTTTGCAGTGAGTTTTCCTCTACAGTTTACCATAATATTTTAATTAGAACTCATATATTAACCTTGAGTCATCGTTTGAACTTATTGTCAATTTGTCATAAATCTAGAGAACTTCATTGTGATTTCCTATATACTTTTGAAGCAAAGTCTTCTGAACCTCTTTTCTGGTTATGTTCATTCTGCTTCTCATTTTGTAACTAATCTCTTTAAGACTCAAACTCACCTTTTTTTCATCTTCGTCTTGATCTGCTAATTGGCCTTCAAACGTGTATCACATTCAGAAGAAGATAGGCCAGACATGATTGATCTGGCAAAACAGCTCAAGCAAATGCCCCGCTGTCATGCACTGTTGCCCCTTCCCAAAGATCATTCAATTTTTCCTTGGTGGTGAGCAGAAAATGGTCTCCTATGCACTTGCCTGTGCAGTTGGCCCAAATCTTCTCAGTGACGCTTTCTACGACAATGGGTGATGTTAGAAAAATCAATCTAGTTAATGTCCCATTAATTATCAATCTTAGGACTGTGGCACTTTCCCTGTTCTTGGAATTTTCCTTTATGTTATGTATCGGTCATCCTAGTAAATGCCTATAACATTTTTCTTATAGATCTGATTTAAATTAGTTTAGTTCAAATTCAAATTCGGTCATTTTGAATTTACAGTTACCTTGACAATTTGGATTCAAGATTAATTTGTTTGTTTAACAGTGATTTTCTGGTTGGCAAATATGTACGATGCCGCATGACAGCTTAGACTTTTGTCAATTTGATCTTGCAAGTCTTCTGAAAGTGAAAAACCGGATAGCTGGTCTCATTTCAATAAATAGTGATGGTTTCTCTTAGCTTTTAATAAGTCCACTTTCTACCCTTCTTCACAATTTCATCATCCCCAGATGAAGAATCAAGTTCCAGGCTTCTGTGTTTTCATTCTTTGTACTCTTTCAGCAACAGTTTTGGCCAAAGTGGACCCTTTTTATGAAGCCTGTGTGCGTCGTGAAACTTGTGGCGATGGACAAAACATAACCACTGCTAAAATCACCACTGCAGGTGAAGTTTTGGCACTGGTTAAGAATGATCCTAACCTAGAAAATGTCTCCAGGAAATTGCCTGGCTTCAGTGTTTCAGCTAATCATTTCGTGCGTTTCAACTCGGATAAGGTTCATACTGTGCCTTGCACATCTCCTGGTAAGTCTCTTCTAACTGAAATTCCTTTGAAAATTTTAATTAATTGAGGAACTAGAGAGTGAATGGTTTCAGGGGTGGGTCTGTTGTACCAGGATGCCCTCCCCGGGGTGGTGGAGAGTGTGGGGTGCGGTTGTGTGTGTTTGTGCCTATAATTCAAACATTTCTCAGAATCCTTATTCCCTTTCATACTTAAATCACTTTTTCGCTCAAATTTAAAATGTGCTTCTTAAAACCTATTTTCAAATTATTTCACAAATATTATTTTCATCATAAAATTTGTATAATAAAATATTAAATTAGAGAGTGATTTATGCATATTTTTTTAATGTCTTTATTTTTTTTTATTGAATGTCATGCATGTTTGTATAAATTAGTTGTTTATAGTAGTGTTTTATAGTTGATTATTTTCTTTGTCTCTTCAAATTACCCAAGTTATATTTAAAATAATAATTAAAATTTTGGATATATATTTTTCATGAAAAAAAGACAAATGAGATTTTGACAAAGTACCCATGTTATATTCAAAATAACAAATAATATTTTGGATATACTAAATTACCTAAGTCTCGAAATAAAAATATCATTGAACATTTTAAAATATATCAAATTGAAAAATTGTGTTATATTGAAGAACTTTAAGAATATTATTATAATTTGCCTTTATATTTAAATAATCGATATTCAGATATTCAGATTTTTAGATAGAACATTCTAACTTGATATTTTAATTAGTACACAAAGAAAGTATTAATCTTTAATTTGAATAATTGAGTTTTGATTTTTATAATTAGATTTACAATTATACAACTTAACGTTTGTCTGTTTTTCTGATAATGTAACTCTAAATATTTTTTGTAGATATTGGATTTGAGTGAATTTTCTTTTTTATTCTTTTCACATGAAGATATTTTTCTAATTAAGTAAGAAAGTATTTTGTGTTATTGTATTTTTTCCTTTCATTTTCTTGATATTTTATTATTTTCTTAAGATTTGATGGCTTTCTTAAATTTTTTCCTAATTAATTAATGAACAATAACAAAGTCGAAAGACCCTCCCTTGATGAAAGTTTTGGGTATGCCCATGAGTTTACCGAAAACAAATTATTATTATATTTATGACATTAACATGATAATAATATCATTTCACCTCTCTCATTAATACAAACCACCTACTAGCATTCCTATATCTAAAAGAAATTTTTAAGCGGGTTTGGGAGAGCCGTCGTTGCACCCTCAACTACTCACTGATTAGATGACAAAACCTGTATGCGTCTGCATAGAGCCTTATAAACAAAGTGGTAATCAATTCCAACCATTTGGGGTCTAATATTTTGGAGATTTCAATATTAGAAATAGTAGATTAAGAGTTTTTGTTTTTCTTAGGGAAGTTTGCATTGATGGTATGTTGTATTTTGCAGGCAATGCCAAAATCCTTTTCACCAGAGTTCATTTAACAGGTTATACATTGATTTAACAGGTTTTTATTTCTGTTTGCCCTGTTTTTTGGTGGCAGTGTATTAATGATTCCTTTCTTGATTGCAGCAATAGTAGCCATTGCAATTGGCATGTTGATCTTCCTAGCTATCTGCTTCAGGAACAAATTTTCTTCAAATAATTGCTTGGTCCTCTGGAAAAACAAAACTGAGGATTGCCGAAACATTGAGGCATTTTTAAGGAACCATGAATCCCTTGCACCTAAAAGATATAGTTATTCAGATATTAAGAAAATGACCAACTCATTCAAGCATAAACTAGGCCAAGGAGGCTATGGAGGCGTTTATAAAGGCCACTTGCTTGATGGTCGTAATGTGGCAGTGAAGGTCTTGATTGAATCCAAAAGTAATGGTGAAGAATTTATTAATGAGGTTGCCAGCATCAGTAGGACTTCTCATGTTAACATAGTCACTCTTTTAGGTTTTTGTTTTGAGGGTCGAAAAAGAGCTCTCATCTATGAGTTCATGTTCAATGGATCTCTCGAGAAGTTCATATTTGAAAACAATCAATCCAAGACAGATCATAAGTTAATGTGGGAAGCATTGTACAAAATTGCAATTGGCATAGCTCGAGGATTGGAATATCTACATCATGGTTGCAATACACGAATTTTGCACTTTGACATAAAGCCTCATAACATTCTTTTAGATGAAGATTTTTGTCCCAAAATATCTGATTTTGGACTTGCTAAAATTTGCTCAAAGAAAAAAAGTATTGTATCAATGACAATTGCACGAGGGACTATTGGTTATATTGCTCCAGAAGTATTTTGTAGGAACTTTGGAATAGTCTCTCACAAGTCAGATGTTTATAGTTATGGAATGATGGTTTTAGACATGACTGGAGGAAGAATAAATAACAATGTTAGAGTCGAAAATAGCAATGAAATATATTTTCCACATTGGATTTACCAACGTCTTGAGGCAGATGAAGAACTTGGATTAGAAGGCATGACAAATGAATGTGTTAAGAAGATGGTAATAGTGAGCTTGTGGTGCATCCAGACTAATCCCTCTGACAGACCAACAATTATAGAGTGGTGGAAATGTTGGAAGGAAGCCTTGAGTCCTTGCAAATCCCACCAAATCCTTTCTTTACTTCCCCAGAACCACCTGCAAAAGATTCTACAACTTCAGTTGCATTCTAGCCTTGTAATTCAATAATGTTTGTATTGTATCCATTTTGAGAAATTATGTTACACTGTTAATAAAAGTCGCAATTGCGATGTTGAGAAAGCTCTAGTAAAATTGGTAATTTAATTATGCTCACAATATAGAACGAAAAGCTTTATCCAGCAGGTGTAATCATTCACTTTGTAATACCTTACTTTAAATATCCTACTTCGAAACAAATTATTACTAAAATCTAACATGTATGTTTGAAATTCTCAATTTCAAATTAAATAATATATAATCACATTTTGTAACAATAATTCGTATAAGATTTATTTGTTTCAAACCACAGCAGCCACAAGTCCAAGTCAAGCTCAAAGGTGTAAAATGAGGCAAAAATATTTCCTTCCTTTTTAAAATCTTTAGTAAAACAAATGCCGAATACATGTTATGTAGTGTATGATGTTTCATGTTTTTAATCATTTCAACTAGCCAACGATCATTGGATGGAGAGGAATTTTTACTATATTTGGACCATAATTTTATGACCTGTTTAAAGGGCCAATGCATGGTATGGTTTTATAGAAAATGGCAGACTTAAACATGTTACACATGCCTTCTATAATCTTGTACTAACTGTAATTCATATTACTCACTTCCTTCTGGCAGCAACAAAACCTGTGACAATCCTGGATTCCAACTCTAAGGCAATCGCCAAGGACAATGCCTAGTCAACTTATCCAAAGCCGTTTACACTGTCCACCAAATTTTCTTTATCTTCTTTAATTCTTCCCGTGAATTAATAGAGAATCCCGGGGGGGGGGGGGGGGGGGGGGGGGGGGGGGGGGGGGGGGGGGGGGGGGGGGGGGGGGGGGGGGGGGGGGGGGGGGGGGGGGGGGGGGGGGGGGGGGGGGGGGGG